>NW_010206964.1:638-5401 GCF_000695765.1 Mesitornis unicolor
GTCTGGTAAAAAGACAGGAGACTGACATAATAACAGTTCTTCAAAAAATAAAGCTGTTTGAAGATAGGAGGAGTGATCAAATGTTGTCTATTGTCATCATGAGACAATAAGAAACTAGCTTTGTTAGCAACAAACAAGAATTTGATTAGATTGTAGGAAAGCTTTCTAATTGTGGGAAAGTAAAGTATCCTGCAAAGGGAAGTGATGGAACCTCAGTCAGGGATGAATTGCAAAGAGTAATCCAAAATTCTGTTTGGCATATATGAGTGCTCATGATTCTGCTGTTGGGCATAGCTGTATGATATTTTTAAAATGCTTCAGGTCTTTTATAACTTCATTTTCCATCTATGTAACTTTAATAATTTCATAAAAATAGCAGATAGGCAAGATGGAACAGACCTCTCAGATGGATTACAAAGAAAATATCAAAGTTGACCTAGAAAACCAAGTAATAAAATATAGAGAATATAACCTTAGGCATACATATATTGCATTTCCATTAACCTCTAAACAATAAGCTCTGTTATTTTAGTCTAAGAAGAGAGAGCATGTCTACAACTATGGTATACTATAACTTTTCAATAAACATCACATTTCAAGAACCTGGGAAATTAAAATCCAAATAGTTGTATATGGATTTAGGAAATCATAGACTCATAGAATAGTTTGGGTTGGAAGGGATCTTTAGAGGTCATCTAGCTCACCTCCCCTGCAATGAGAAGGGATATCTTCAACTACATCAGTGTCCTTAAAGATCTGATAACTCTGTTCTGTTCCCTTGTTTCTGAGGGCAGTTTCCCAGGGGGTCCTATTGACAAACTCCTTGAAGAGCTGGAAGTTTGCTTTCCTAAAATTCAGGGTCCTGACCTGAATGTCTATTACCTGGCTTAAGAAGTTATCCTCAATGCACTCCAGGAGCCCCCTGGATTGCCTACAGCTCACCATGATACTTTTCAAGCAGATGTTGGGGTGGTTGATGTCCCCCAGCAGGATGAGACCCTGCAAGTGCGATGCCTCCTGTAGTTGGAGTAAGGCTTCGTCAATAGGCTCCCCTTGATCAGGCAGCCTGTAGTAAACACCAACCACAAGGCTCTCTTTGTTGTCTCGATCCCTAATTTTTACCCATAAGCTTTTAACCTGCTCATGGCTATTCTTGAGAGACAGCTCTTCACACTCTATCCATTTCTTGATGTAGAGGGCAAACCCTCTGCTCCTCCTTCCTTGCCTGTCCCTTCTGAACAGCCTGTAGCCATTGATGTCCTTTCTAAACAGCTTGTAGCCATTGATAGCCACACTCCAGTCATAGGAATCATCCCATCAAGTTTCAGTAATGGCAACAAGGTTGTAGCTTTCTAGCAGTACGGTGGCTTCTGACTCCTCCTTGCTGTGTCCATTAGTGTAGAGGCACTTCAGCTTGGCTGTTGGCCATGTCACCTTCTTAGAGGAACACCCCTTAATTCCTTTGAGGTATTTCACTGGTGTTTCCCTGTTGGCTCCTATTACCTCAGGTCCCCCTGGCTCCTCTCTGTAAGACTTCATGTGCTCCAGTGTACCCAGCACATCATGGAGCAGCAGGTTGAGAGCCCTTGCTAGCACCCCATCCCTCTAACCTTGGCGTGTAATCCTGTTGACGGGGTCGCAATCACGATGAGAAAAACTTATCTAAGCAGGCACTTCTTTATTGCAGCACTGGGGAACACAGAGGATAGCTCCTCTAATTGTGCTCCAAAGTCCATACATTTTCACAGCCCATTTATACATTTTTAACAAAGCGATTTCACAAGATTATACAAATATGTATTAAATGTCCACTCTTTAATTTGCCCTTTACCATGATTGGTTCCCCACCACCACAATATCCCATACAAGGTATTAATCTACTGTAAAGCCCACCTCCACTTAATCTTTTGGCGTGCAAAAGCGAGAAAAGAAGAGTTGTTACCTAATCCTTGCCTTATCACAACTATCCTACGTTTGGTATGTACCTGGGAGACCACGGTACCAGGGGTCCAGCCTCTCCTCTTGGACCAGGAATACATACCATCAGCATCTTTACCACCAGGTTCTCCCTTATACCCTTCTGGTCCACGGCTTCCACAAGCTCTTGGCACTCCCTGCAAGCCAGGCATCCCTGGTACATACTTTCTCTAAGCACTTATGCACATATATTTGTAACTTTAATTTTGCAGTTTAAGCAAATACCTACTTTAACTATTTTAGCTACTTTAATCAATCAAAATGTTTTCTTGACCACAACAATCCCACAGCTTGTCATGGGCAAGCCTGATATTATCCTCCTCTCCCTTTGAGTCTAGTTTAAAGTTCTGTCAATGAACCCTGCTAGTTAGTGAGCAGAGAATGAGATATTCAAGCGAATAAGAGAAAAGTTTAATTGCCAAGGTGATAACTATGAAATTGAGAATACCTTGATAATAGGCTTTCTCAGGCTCTTAAAATTGAAACATTATATGTAACCTTTCAAAAACTTTAATGCATATAGTTTATTGAATCATCTGTTTCATTGGAAACATTGTGATCTCCTTGGGCTCACTGTAGTAGAAATTGGCATCTATGGCTGCTTTTGGCATGTGGAAAACTTTAATGCTTCTTCCACTTTGTTGCAGTTGAAAATATTAATAAATTCTTGGAAATGACAAACCCAGTATTAAGCATTGTTGTGGTTTATACAGTTGCTCTATCACCCGATGCCTCCTCCCCACCCGGGGAGGGAGGTCAGGAAAAAGAAAGTAGATTCGTGGGTTGTAATAGAAATATATTTAATAAGAGAATAATAATAATTACAACTAATATTAAGAACAGTTATAATATAAAATACACAGAGTTAGCCAATATCGTGGGGAGTAAGCCTCAGGGGTAGGATGGCAAATAAGTCCCTTTTGAGATGTCAGCCATGGAAGGGGGAAGAAGGAGCAGGAGAAAGAGGCAGAGAAGAGTCCATACTCAGCAAACTCCCCAATTTATAGTGAATGTGACTTTTATGTTATGAATAGTATTAATTGATCAGCGTGAGGTCACCTTTAGGTCGATTCTCCTAGGTTTCCGCTCCCCCTAGACTCTGCACATGTTTATCTCAAGACCACTGAATACCTTGAGCACTATGGCAACCTGCATACCAGTATTAGCTGAAACCTATAACAAAGTTTTTATCAACTTTGTTCCCATGAAAATAGTGTTACAGTCCTTACAAAATCAGTTTTCCTCAACAGAAAACTGACTCTCAAATTCTGTCCCACTAAACCAAGACAAGCATTCAGTTTCACCCCTTTCCTGCAGCTACACTTTTTTGACTGCAAAAAGTCTGTCTGACAGTGACACTCACTAAGTTGCATATTTCCTAGACAGATGACCCTCTTTTAGTAGTCTCCTGCTGTCAGAGAGTCAACTGTACACATAAAAGGGAAACTCCTATACCTGCATGCTTTTCACCACTGCCCTTTGAAATCTGACCACCAAAGCCATAAGAAAAGCCCTCTGGACTGATGGATCCAAACTCTTCATTATCTATTATATTGGTTATGCATTGATCTACCTCTGGGAGCTTCAAAATCAAGATGTGTTCTTGAAGACTTTGTAGGCAGCAGATCATAAGCTTCAGGCACTGGAAAAAAACATTATTTCTTCCTGCCTTTCAGCTTGGAGAAGTAAAACTCGAGTCAGCATCATGTTTCTAAAATCCATTTTCTATTATGGTAATGGAGTGGGGGCAAAGGGATTTCAGTATGGAAATACCATAGTTGTAACTTATTTTTATCTTATCCTTTCTTCAACTAATATTTCTTTGTTTAGTTAGCTCAGCTATGTTTCTGTTTAATTTACAAACTTATGTCTGTTTACAGCCTTTTGAATCTCAGGCATGAGTTTCAAAAGCACCAGCCTGCATTAATAAATATTACTTAGGAGTTCATATAAATCTGTTCTTTGGATCTTCCGGAAAAAATTACATAAAAAAATCTGAGGCCACTGCTGTGTAGAATAGTGGCTAAACCATTCAGTAGGTAGAGAATTTTGCTGTTTCAAAGTCAGGTCTTCAGTGAGCTGTAGGAGGTCAGCAAGTGACTGTATGGCTCTGGGTGAGCAGACTCTGGAGGAGCCATGAGGGTTGCTGGGAAGTCTCCAGATAATACAGCCTTAATCAGCCATTCACCTGCCCCATGTGTGCCATATATGGCTGCATCTGATCTAGAGAGAGACTTTGGGTTTGAACTTACCAGAGAGAACCACTGGGATGGTGAGTTTTGGTGGAAGGGATTCCCTCCACAAAAAGTCACAGTAGGTCAAGGCATTTCCAGTGCAAGCTAGGTCCTACCATGAGCTGAAAGGCCACGTTGTTAGGAGATAGCTACATTCACAAAAATATTTTTGTATTTCAAAATTACCTTATCAACTTATTTATGCACAAATACTACTGTGCACTTACTCTAGTTTAATAGAAAAACATGGAAGTCATTGTGAGGACAAGCACATAAATGCAGTGTAAAGCAAAAAACCTGTTGACTAGAAACTAATTTGTGATTGCACTGTTACATAATCACAGAATGGTAGGGGTTAGAAGAGACCTCTGGAGATCATCAAGTTCAACCCCCATGCCAAAGCAGGTTCACCTACAGTAGGTTGCACAGGATAGCATCCAGGTGGATTTTGAATATTTCCGGAGAGACTCCACAACCTCTCTGGGCAGCCTGTTCCAGTGCTCTGAGGTGAGGCTGACCGGTCTTTAGTTACCTGGGTCCTCCTTCTTGCCC
>NW_010206965.1:0-552 GCF_000695765.1 Mesitornis unicolor
TGTCCCCCAGCCCCCCCAGTGCCCTAATTACTCTTAGCCACAGAAGAAAGACCAGCTTGCATACAGGTAACCATTGAACTTTTAAACTTTCTGGGAATGAATGGGTACAAAGTGTCTAAGAAAAAGGCCCAAATTGTGAGAATTGCGAGTGAAGTTGTGGTCTATTTGGGCTTTGAAATCTCAAGAGGACAACGTCGGCTGGGAATAGATCGAAAATAAACTATTTGTGCTATTCCAGAGCCTCAGAATGTGCATGAATTAAGGGCATTTCTGGGAATGGCAGGATGGTGCAGGCTTTGGATCATGAACTATGGTCTAATAGCCAAGCCATTGTATGAGGCCCAGAAAGCTGCCCTCTTTGTGTGGGAAAAACCACAGCAAGCAGCTTTCTGAAAGCTCAAGGAGGCTCTGACGACAGCACCACCTCTGGGTCTACCAGATTTGAGTAAAGACTTTCAATTGTTTGTCCGTGAGAGGCAGCACCGAGCCTTAGGAGTCCTGAGACAAAGGATGGGGAGCTGGAAAAGACCGGTGGGATACTTCTCCAAAACA
>NW_010206966.1:0-3071 GCF_000695765.1 Mesitornis unicolor
CTCCTCATATTCTGTGATTCTGTGAAATGCCACTGAAACTGTACTGTTGCTGCTACTGTTTATTCTGTCCATTACTTGGAGAGTATGCTGTTTGTGAAAAATGCAATTTTCCTCCTAAAAATGGTCTCTGTGCTCAGAAGTCTGAGTGCTTGCACCTTATTTCTCACATGACTGATGCACTTGAGCCAGTGCAGACCTTGTCTTACGTATATACAGATTCTGTGACATGTCTGAACATTAACTTTGAATTCTGACTGAAACTGAAGTTTAAATCAGTTATCTGTGTTCTTTCTTAAGCTTGACTTTCTAAGCCTAGTAATGCTTGTATCCATGGCTTTAACAAATAAAGAAAAGATTTAAGGTAAAAGAGGGCAACTGAGAGGAAAGACTTTGGCCATGTAGTGCATGTTTTAGGAATGCAAGGCAAATGGGCTTGCTTTAGGGAATTATCAGGCATATACTCTTTTTCAGGTGATTTCAGTGCACTGATTTTTGGAGTGTAGAAATTCACACAACCCATTCTATGATCCTATGATATATGGCTTAGACATTTGGGTGTCTATTGCTGTTGTATACCATGTAGTGTTCTAGGTGTCGCAGTGATCTAGGGGAGCTGACACATGCAGTCATGTGTCCAAACATCTTGCTATGAATTAATGCATGAAATGTTCTAAGATAACTCTTCATCTCACCTAAAGATGACATATGTTGTTTCTTTTTAGTGTCTGATCATTGTGTTTGCAGATCTTGGTGCAAAATGCCAATTACTGAGTAGAGTTCAACAGAATAATCAAGGCGAAAATCAACACTCTTCTTTCCAAACACACCACTCTAAGTCTTGCACAGGTTCACAGTTTATTTTTCCTTCTCAGAAAAGCTAATTAGACATTGGTTTAAGCTTGCATGGCATGAAAACACTTCAAAGATGTGATTATCAGATTTCTGTGAGATCTCAGTTTGCTTACAGTTGCTGATGCATAGGATATGGGTGAAGATTAATGGGGAACAAGACTGGCAAGAATTAGAAGTGCCTAGCATTACATTACAAACACTTCTACCTGCTGTGTTATTCCCACAGAAGGTACAGCTGGCGTGTTGAACAAGCAGAACAGTTAACAGTACATAAACATGTAAAAAAATGAATTACTGTGTGATTTTTACAGAGAGCAAAATCAGGAGGTTCCAGTTTTAGACTTTCTACTTCTGCGCTTGTGTCTGAAGAGCTTCAGCTGTTCTAAGAGTGGTTTTGGTTTCCTTCAGTTCTGGGATGGGTTGAAGCTCCTCCCTAAGGAAGGACCTTCAGATCTGCTTCAGGAGGGATTCTGAGTTATTTCCTGACCGCTTGTTGGCTTCAGAGAGCCAGTTCAGGTAGAAGACTTAAAATAGGTACTACTTCTTACCTGCCTGTTCTCCTGGTCCATTAGTTTGCTTATGTGAACTGTAGGATCCACAGTTCCCCTTTGTTCAGTCTTAGTGCAAAGTATCTTTAGCCTTCAGGTAAGGTGGTGGTTTAGTGGTGTTGCTGTTATTTGTGATAATAGTAAAGCTTCTGTATTAAAAAATGGGTAATTTGAGCTGTTTGCAGTATCTTGTGTAGCATCCAGTTGCTCAAGAACAGCTGTTCCTTTAACCTGCAGCACTTCATTAGCAATTTCTATGAAAAAAATAAAGTGAACTGCTTTAATCCAGTTTCCTCTGCCTCCTCTCCTTCACTCCCAGGATGGGCATCTTCTCCTGTCTCAACTGTGCTTATCATATGATTTCTGCTTTTTCCCCTCATCTTTGGGATGACAGATGTGATGGATGCGCAAGGATTTTAGAGTTATTGCTGTGCTTTAAGCTTTTTATGGCTAAATATCATGCTTTCAAACACTTTTCTTTGTAAATTATTTTGCAAACTACAAATAACAGCAATAAAAAGGTTCATTAAGTAGTTTGAAAATGCACAATACCAGATCATGCTGATTTGCTACCCACAGGATGTCATTTTCATCTAAAACTAGCTAGGAGTCTTAAGTAAATTACAAATTTTTCTTCTATGTTTTAATTAATATGAGCCATGTTTAATATGTCTCACCACGGCTTTGCTGGCAACCCAACTTCTTTTCATTTTCAAATGACCCTTTTAATACACCGTGTTACTGGTGAAGGAGCTCAGTCCTTTACAGGATGTCTGCCTTGGGAACAAGCTTTCAGTGTTCCCGTTTTCATTCTCCCGCTCACAGGAGACAGACACTTCTGAAATATTTTCCTGGTTATTTTAGGCTTTTTCACATCCAAGGCCCAGTAAGTTCTCAAGTGTACATTCAAGCCTTATTTTCAAAAACCTTTAGGGTTGCAAGCATCAGTGTTAATTTGTAATTTGTATGTTGCAGCATTCTGAAAAATGGTGATTGTTTATTTGGGCTGCAGTGATGTTCTGAGTTTGCTGGAATGTTCCCAGGTAGACGTGAGCTGGTGACATCCCTGGGTTTACTTTTTTTCCCTCTTTCCTACTCTTGGTATCTGAATGTTGCACAGGCAGCGATGAACTGGGCTTGTTAGAGACACAGGAAGATCAAGTGATGTGTGGAAAGCCAGACCTGAGGTCTGTGACAGAGCAAAGAGCTGAACTCGGGTGACAAGAACCTCAGTCTAGTGATTGGCGATAAAATTCTGCTTGCTGAATAACATCTGGAAAGGGATTTCATGTGAAGTGTAAACTAAACAAAAATAACTTTCTGGTTTTTTTCTAAGCAATTTCAAACATCAAGAGTTATCTGTAGTATAATTCAAACTTTCCTCTGTGAAAGGGGCAGTTCAGGAGGCAAACCTCTCCAGGGATGCTCTTAAAGAAATGCATGAAGGATTTCATGGTGCCATCGTTCCTCCCCTCCAACCCCTGTTTCTGGAAAAACTGTGTTTTTTGCATTAAATAAAGGAATTACAAGAAAAGAAAAAAAAGCAAAAGAAAAAAGCCTGTCTTGGAGCAGTCACTAGGGAACCTATCATTTATATTTAAGATAATTGTGGAAGGTGGTGGAAGAGGGTTTTAAAAGATTTGATGCTTCTGCCTGTTTTCTCAGGCTTCC
>NW_010206966.1:3102-8932 GCF_000695765.1 Mesitornis unicolor
CTGACAGCTGCTTCATTGAGATTATTGGTTGTGGCTTTTATTGTAAGAGTTTTAAAGCTATTTATAAATAATGTATGAACAAACCAAATGGTAGCGTATCTGTATCTGTGCTCAGTTAACAAACAGGCTTACAGGAATATACTGACTTTCTAAACTTAAAATACTTAACGCCAGTCCTTAATGAAAATCTGTGCAACAAGTTTCTTTCATGCTTTTGGCTCCAGATTGCACCTCAGCTCTCCCGTGGGTGAGTGTTTGATGGGAAGCTTTCCACGAAAACCATGGAAAATAGGTGATGTGGCAAGAGCCTTCAAATCCCTTGGGTGATTCTTTAAAAAGAAGTTTATTTGTGGAGTGAAATTAATTTTACTGCAACTTGTACTGGAAGGGGAAACTCCTGTACTTTTTGGTTAGGTGGTGGAGACAAGAACAGCAGCACATGGCCTCAGAAGAGTCCTGGTGCTACTTGGCCCTGGCAGCAATGCTGTCTTTGCATGGGGACTATCAGGTTTTTGCTTGGCTTCGCATATTTCTTTCCTTCCCTCATGTATGTTTGTGTCTCTCTGGTCTCACAGAATCACAGAATATGAGGAGTTGGAAGGGACCTTGAAAGATCATCCAGACCAACCCCCAAGGTCTCACTAATTTGTGTAGTTCTTTACCTTCAGTTCTTTCTTTGTGGTTTAGTTCTTGTGCTGCCAGTTGACAGGGATAGGACTTAGACCTGTCCTACAGTTGAGTGAACATTGTAAATCCTTTTTTTGCAGATGTCAATTCCTGGGTGTAATGATGTTGTTTACTTCAGTTGCAAATCCGTTGGATTCATAAAACCTGAACTCTTCATCAGCAGTTAACCATGTTGGCTCACTATAGGGTGCCTTCCTGATAGTAGGCTGAGAAAAATCTATTAGGATTAGATTTAGGTCTGTTTTCTAAATGGTAGCTAACTCTTTGCAGCTTATTTATAACTTTGATTCCATGTCTCTGTTAAATGTATAGGATGCAATTAGCTGTGAAATTTTTTTGCATTCAGAAAGGCACACAACTCTTATTTCTCCTTTCCAGTTTTGTCCCCCTTACCCCCTCAAAAAAATCAAAATACCCCAAACAAACTCTAAACTCCCAAGAAAATAAAAGGACTTTAGACTTGTGATGAATCTTAGAAAATTGTATTCTCAATATCTTCTTTACTGAAGATATGTGCAATCGCCTGCACTGTATCATCTCCTACTCGCCTACTGCTGCACAGTTCCACTGATGTGGAAATGTCTGAGGAAGAAGAAATTCAAGATTGTTGTCTTTGTACTGCATTGAAAATACTTTGACTTTTACAAAGCTTTCAGAAAATTATTTGCAGTCCATTTAGGGAAGCTGGCTGAGCTATCAATAGATAAGTCAGGTCTTTGCTTGTCTGAGGTATCCTTGAGAGTAAAGAATGTGAATGGCTGAATTTTCTACTTGACTTTAGCAGCTGCAGTTGTTCCAGAGTGAGCACTGAAAAAACTACTGCATATTTTTCTCCAGATCTTCTCTGCTGAAATGCTAATGAGGACTGCTGACAGCATTTACTTTTGATAATATAAAATGATTATTTTGCTTTTAAGGTAACACACATTTTTAGGGACCACTTTCTGATTTGAGCTTTCCTTAGTTTTACTGTGCCACAAAAATAACTGTATTTTCAACTTTTTAGACCTAAGGATAGATCTGATCTGTCTATTGCCTTTCTACTTTTATGATTAGTAATCAGGTCCTGTATTCCCTGGGGCTCTAGAGGGAAGGGAGCATCCTAAATTCTGGCCCTACAAGTTGTGTGGATCCACTGATGAACTCCACAGTGGGTAAGAAAATGTGTGCAGGTGTTCCTGTAGGCCCATATCTTATATATTGCGCTTCCTTCCCACTAGGAGGCCTTTTATCCAAACTTGAGAGCCTTGTGTTGTCAGAAAGAGAAGCTTGAGGTTTTTTGTGCTGCATTTATCACTTGCATACGTGATTGCTCATTTGTAAGTATGGAAGGCATAAGTGAAAGCTGAGTGCCAGGTGAAGCTTTCAGATGAATTCAGACTTATCCCTGATAGTTTGTATGTCCAGCTTTTAAGCTCTATGGATTAAGCCTTGCACTCTGCTGGGAAACAGAGAAGATTACAGCTTTGGCCCAGCCTTCAGTTTTAGCAGGGCATGGTCAGGTTGTTTCATCTGGGTGCTGTTTTCTTATTTCCAGCAGTTCTCCAGATACTTTTATAGATAAAAGATGAATGTGATTTGTGTAGAGGTTGTGGTGTGAATATTATTTGGGTTTTGAATTTCTGGTTTTATTTGAATTTTTTATTCCATTTGAGTTTAGCTTGAGATATGATCTCTCCAAAAGGAGGGCCAAGCAGGGAGTGTATGGTATGAATTATGTTTTTTCATAAAGATTTCGCCTTAGGTTAGACAAGGGCTAAATATGCTTCAAGTTGCCTTTGGACCACTTGATTATCTTAACTGGGAAAGTCCAACTCCTTGGTGGCAGGTCTGAGATCCGTAAAACTCTGTGGGAGATCCTGGAATAGATGTATAAGAACAAAGAGTGAAAATGAAGTACATTGACTGCAGACTTTGCTGGGGAAGGTGTCTAGATATTTTCTGATATTTTCTAGATTTGATTTCTGTTAATCTAGATACAAAAGCCTGCCTAGAGGAAATAAAGCAGAAGTGTTTAATCAAAACCAGAAGGCTCTAGATTTCAGTAGTGTCCACAGACCTCTTTGACGTATAGGTGATACAAACTATTTTGCCTTTCCCTTCCTCTCAGCCAAAACTAATCGTGAAGTGAGTGAAATCGGAAAGTGGGACTGCAAGCAACAAAAAACCTTCCCCAGGGATTTTGCAGAATTCCAGGAAAAAGTAGCATATTTACAGTGGAAAACTATTAAAGATTTGGAGTATTCCCCTAATCTGAATCTCTTGGAGTGGGATGGCTTGAAGGCTGGAATGCAGCAGATGGGATATTTCACGTCTCACCTGTTTCTCAAGTACAATCCTGACAGTGGTGTGCTTAACCCGCTTTGCAGTTTGCACTGTTAAATTAACCAGCCAACACTGACATTACAATTTGTGCACGTGTTTCATGTTGGTAGGAAGAGCCAGGGATATAATAAGAGTTGACACTACTCTGCCTTTTTGCTCTATGAGATGCCCTTCAGCTGTAGGGTTACTTCCATTAATGTGGAGAAATGTGATGGTATCTCTTTGTACTCCACTGTTGGACCTTTTAGTCATCTTTGTTCTCATATTTTGCTGGTTTTCATACTTTGTATTTGTGTCCTTCCCCATATTCCTTACTGCTGCTTGTTTCCTAGCTGTAAAATATTTAATGATTCTTAAAGTTTAGGGCATCTTTGACATAGTTAATGCAGAGTGCTAACAAAGTTCAGAGGAGTCTGGGAATGGTAAAGATAAGACTGTGTGGGTGAACAGTTTTCTGTTGCAGTTGATGGCGTTCCCACTGAGGAAGTAATGTTTTGGGCCATCTCTGGTGTCAGAAGTATGGGGAACATGGGGTGTTCTGCAGCAGTTTCTTCCTCCTGTCTCTATAAGGATAATGTAACGACAGCTCTCGCTTCTGGCTTTGTGGTCAGTGGGAGAAGATGGTAATGTGCCCTTCATCTGTCATTCATGGTTTTTGATAATTATTTCAATGTTTATTCCCTTGTGTTTGTGCTTTTTTAAGTATGAGTGAGAGTAGCATGGACTTTGAGAAATAATGCTGATTATTTAAAGAATCGCTCATGATAAAATATCTCTTTCTGGGAATTTGTGTTCCAGTAGATTAGCATTATTGATCATTCTCCCTCACGTACTACAGATGATTTTAGAAATCTGAAGCTATTATTCTTTTCTTGTCTGATGTAATTACCAGTACAAGGAATAATCTAATTAGAAGACAACAAGGATGCATTCTAATTGTTCTAATAAATTATGTTAATGCTTTATGCTTGCAGTCAGGTTTAGGAAGAAGTCATTTGACAAAGTGCTTGTCTTATAGTGCTAGCAAATTTAACTTCACTTTTCTCTGAGAGAAGCTTACCTTTAGTAGACTTGAAACCCTGTATTAGAGGATTTGGGCTCTTCAGGTACATTGGAGATTCTTAAAAATCTTTTCCCATCTGGTATGGGTAGTGCCAGTAAACTGCGCTGTGATTGCTTGTCAGGGAAATCAGCCAACTTCTGACTTATCCTGTGCAGTTCTTAAATAGCGCAGTAGGACAAGAATCAGTCCAAAGATCAGACCACCTCTGCAAGATTTAGTACCAGAGTATTTAATGCTAGCCTGGCCTATCCACTGAGTCTTTTCCAAGGTATGCAGCTGTACCTGGGACAAAACGTGCTTGCATGGTGTGCAGGTGTTTGATCTCTGTTTAGCTGTTTCTCATACTTTTCCTGAATTAGAACCATTCTGGTCTGCTCTGTAGAACTGTAGAGTTGAGCCTCTGTAAATAACCACACATGTGCTTCTGATGCCTATGAAGAAGTGCCAGTGGTCCCCCTCTGCCTAATGACTGGCATGGCATTACTGAACACATAAGTGTACATTATTACCATGCAAGGATAACAAGTGCCTACAGACTTGCCACCTGCAGGTGATTAACCCAGGACTGAGTTCTTGACTTAAAGTTAAAAAGATCATGCTTATGGCAACATGAGAATGACCCATATATGTTAAAACCAAAGGAAACAGAGCAGTTGATAGTGGGGATGGGGTTGGGGAAAGATGTCGAATGGATTTTAAGTATATTCTACTCAACTCATATTAGAAATTTATCTCCTCTTTTATCTGTCCAGCAAAGTTTTCAATTTATTTCCTTTTGCTAACAAAATATTTCTGGCCACTTCAATCTAATAGGTGATCTCTTTTTCTCCAGGAGGAGATGGAGTACTCAGTTCTCACTGAACTGATCTCTGCATGCACTCTTAATTAGATGAAGTACTGAAGGTGGCACCTCTTTTTTGTAGTATTATTATGTCTCCAGGTCAGAGATGAGTGCCTGCGTGATCTATGATTAGTGGCATTAATGGGCTATTTTACTTTTAATTGTCAGCAACAAAGAGTAACAAGAACTCAGGCTATTAATAAGTGCTTTATGATATGATTTATAAACCTTTTCACTAGACTCTGTTCTATTATGATTTTTAAAAAATTGAATATAAGGTACAGGTAGAATTATTTCAGCCATGCCTGAACTGCTTATGCTTACTAAATATGCACTAAACAGTGTAGAGTTACGTACTGCCAACCTGAGGAGATCTGCATTGCCTTTACTGCATTAGTGCAAAATCGAGGGAGACAGAGAAGGTATTGGTAAGGGTGATCAGTAGACAGAATCCAAGGAGACTTTTAAGACTGCTGACCTTCCTTCTACACACTCTGTCTTCAAACTTCAGAAGGTCTGCCCTGACAAAGCAACAAAACAAATTTATTTAAGCAGACTTAACCCTCTCTTGGGTAGAAAACTGCCTGGGTGGTCGGGTGCAGAGGGTTGTGGTAAATGGAGCAAAGTCTAGCTGGAGGCCAGTCACAAGTGGTGTTCCCCAGGGCTCAGTGCTGGGTCCAGTCCTGTTCAGTCTCTTCATAAATGACCTTGATGAGGGGATTGAATGTACCCTTAGCAAGTTGGCAGATGACACGAAGCTGGGGGGAAGTGTTGATCTGCTAGAAGGCAGGGAAGCCCTCCAAAGAGATTTGGACAGGCTGAACCGATGGGCTGAGACCAATGGGATGAGGTTTAATATGGCCAAATGCTGCCAATGCTTCCAATGTTGGGAAACAACAACCCGGTGCAGCGCT
>NW_010206967.1:0-4128 GCF_000695765.1 Mesitornis unicolor
TATCTAGATAGATATATAAAATTGGATGCTGTTAATGGGATACCAACTCAATCTGAAGCCAAATCCCACTCGTCAGCCCCTGCAGCAGCTGGGAAAGAGGTGGCATGGGCCGACGAATGGGAAGAGCCCCCCAGACCCAGTCATTTGCCCAGTTCTGACCCTGCAGGGCCAGACCAGCACAGCCGAGGGGCTCACCCAAGGGGTGAGGGGACTGGTGGATACCTGGAGATGGGGATGAACTGGGAGGCTGTTCTAGAGAGGAAATTTCTCTTGCAAAATAGCATTGGAAATGCTGAGGTCAGGACATGGGTCTGGTGCTCTTTCCCAGATAACCTGGGATTTCACAGAACCAACTAACACTAAGCTGAAATGAAACGGATGCTCCCTACCTGTGCACCCAACCCGGACATCTCCGTAGTGCCTGTCCGAGCAAACCTGCTCCTGCACGGCAGAGCACGTCTGTCCCGTGAAGCCTTCCCTGCACGGACACTGCCCTGTGAACTGCACAAAGAAAACATCAGGGAGACCCGGCTCTGGGGCTTTCCTGGGAAACCTCTCCCAAAACTGTTCTTGAGCCCCAAAGCCAGCACAGGGACAATCTCCCCTGCTGAGCCTGTGTCCCAGGATGTGCCCACGCTGCAGGCACAGCCACTGCAAACCGTCCCCAGACACCCCAGCACCGCAAAGCAGAGTTTTAAGCTTTGTTTCAAAGACAAAGGAATCGCCCACAAGCAGCCGGTTTGCAAGCACAGGTCTCCTCCCTGCACTGAGATTGCTTGGGACCTATCTTTGGCACTTAGAATTTGTCTTTCTTTAATTTTTTTTACATTTAATTTCAGTTTTCCCACTTGTTTCTCAAGCCTGAAGTGACACACATGCTTTTCATTGACAAATGAGGATAATTAACTTGCCTCGCCTGCAGGAAGATCTCTTATTAGGACTTCCTTACTAAATATTAGGCCTTTTAAAATGGCTTAATCTTGCCTTGATAATTACCACCTTCTTTCATTGTTCTGAATAGCCTGTCATGGTGTTTTCTAGGAAATAGGAGAAGGAAAATAAGAGCAGGACATGCTAGGACAGCCCTTTTGTGGAGGCTCCCATGGGAAATGAAATATTCTGGAATACGTTGAATGTGCCTGGAGGATGCTGGGGCAGTACCTGGTTGCAGTGGGGGCTGCGGGAGCCGCGGGGGGCACAGCTGCAGGGCCGACACCCCCGGCCGCTGCCCATGTCCCAGTGCTCGGCTGCACACTGGTCACACTCGGTGCCCACCACGTTGGGCAGGCAGAAGCACCTCCCGGTCTCGTCATTGCAGGGCATGTCCTGCCGCGATCCCAGCACATTGCAGGTGCATCCTGAAACAGGGAGGGGTTTGTCATATTAAAAAACGGTGCAGAGCTCAGCTCCCCACAAGCACCTTGCTACTTAAAGACGAGCTCTCCTGTCTCTCCTCATGTACCTGAGCTTGGCACAAAGGACCCGTGGCCCTGCTCTAACTCTGCGGTGCCCACCTAAGCGCTGCAGCGGGACTCAGCAGCCAGAGGTTTATAAGCCTTTGTAAAATGGGCTTTGGCTTGGAAACCCCAAATAAATCAAAGCTGGATGGCAACTGCACCCCTTTCAGAGCTGCCGAGGATGCTGAGCGCAGAGGTGGGGTGGGAGCACCCCAGGAAGCAGGGATGTCTCGGGGTGTACTCACTGCGGCACCCCGTGGGGTTGGCGTGCGCCAGCTGGGCGAAGCCGGGTTTGCAGAGGTGGCAGCGGTCGCCCTGCACGTTCTCCTTGCAGACACAGCGCCCTGTCAGTGCATCGCAGACGGAGCCCGGCACGGTGCCGTCCGGGTCGCACTCACAGGCTGGAAACGTGACAGAAACGGCACTGCCGAGGGGTGCAAGAGGTGGCTGGGGGGTCCAGGAAAGGTGCTACAGGGGGGTAACTGGGCACTCACGCAAACAGGCCTCGGGATGGGTGAGATCTTGTTGCTGGTTGCGAAAATAGTTGGTTTTGCAGCGCTCACAATTGGTGCCTTCGGTGTTGTGCTGGCAGTCGTCACAGACGCCCCCGCTCACCCCTCCACTGGCGCGGTACAGCTCTGGGTCGAAGTGGCACGACGCCGAGTGACCGTTGCAGTCGCACCCTAAAAAACCCAACGACAGTGCCCAGTCGGTGCGGTAACCACACAAACCCCTGCGGCAGTGGCAGTGCCGGCACTAGAGGGTGCCCCAGTCCCCTGTGTGACACGGTGACACCGCCAGCGGCCCAATGACTGAGCTGGCACCAGCCAGACACCGTGGCCGAGCACACAGACACATCAGGGTGCCTTTTGCAGAGACAACCGTGTCAACACCCAGCCCCACAAAATGGCCTGGTAAAAGCTCGCTCCCAGTCCCATTGCCCACAGCTGGGGGGGATTTAGGAAACAAAAGAGGAAGAGGAGAGGGAAAGGCGCTCGCCGTACTCTGGCACTCGTGGGGGTCGTCGTCCTCCGCGGGCGCCCATGGCTGGTCGTTGTAGAGGGCGGCGCAGCGGTCACAGTTGGGCCCGGCCGTGTTGTGCTGGCACACGCAGTGCCCATGGACCTGCTGCACAGACAAGGCTTTACCCTGCGGCATGACTGGGGTCACAGCTCCATCCTTCCCGTGCCCAGATGGGTCCTGCCCTAGCAAAGCCCCACTCCTTGCGTGGAAATGGAGCCTCAGCATCCACCAGGGCTGCAGCACCAGGGTCGGGCTGCTCTCACCCCCAGCCATTCCCACCTCCTCTACCCAAGGACAGCCACACTCAAGGCAAAGCAGACAAGCATAAACCAGGGATGAGAAAATCCCACAGCAGCTAACAACCTGCACTTGGCAAATCCTCCTGGGCAAGAAGGAGCCCTCTGAAACCTCCTGTGTGTCCCCCACCCAGCCCAGAGACCCAGTGCTGACAGGAGCAGTTACCCCAGAGCACAACCTCCCATGGCCACTGAGCTTTGTCACTCCTCATAAAGCCCTTCCACATTCTTCCCAACACAAAAAGGGGGTTTATGTTTGGGTACCACAGGCTGCTGTCACACAGCCACCAGTCCATTGCTGCAGGCAAAACGGGGCATCATTTCACCTGATCACAAGCAGCCTCTGGCCAGAAGAAAGACTCCCACACCCCACGACTGGTCACCCCAGCCAAGCTCTCCCAAGTAGCCTGATACCACAGAGCTCGTCTTCAGGCTCTCCACTTGCCCCGATGCTCACCGTGGTCTGCAGATCTCCTGAAGGGGCACAGCGGTCACTGTGTCCGTGGCAGAAGCAGCTCCCCAACACTCGCATCTCGGTCAGGGCGTAGAAGGTGCTGGGCGAGTGGTAGCCCTGGCGTGGGATGTGGGGCAGCTCGGTGAAGTTGATCCGCAGGTTGGTGAACTGCCCCAGCTCTGTTGGGGACCGAGGAGAGGGGTGAGGGGGCAGCAGGCAGCCAGGCTGCAAAAGTGCATTGCAATTTGTGTGGAGGGCTTGAAGCAAGACATGGGGGCATTTGCATGAAGAGCAGCAGCTGAGGCATCAGCAAAGAGCAAGCGCAGCTCCTTGACACATTGGAGCTGCCAGAGCAGCGGTCAAATGTGCAGCTCAAGGCCTCATTTGCTGAGGATCTGCTCCCCCGTGGGGTTACCCCGGCTCAGTGCTCTCCATCACATGTAAGAATCATGAAGTGCATCGTCCTCCTCCTCCTGTCTCAGATATAAAAAGCCATTCACTCACTATCGACGGTCTGGCTGTAAGAGGTAGTGATGGTAGACGCCAGGTCCTGGATGCTGAATTTCACCTAAGAAGGAAAAAAGAAAAGTTACAAAGCAGGAAACACAAGGTGCTTGCCTGTCACACTCTGGGCAGGGCCTGCTCTGGACATGTCTCTGCAGAACATCACGAACACAGGGAAAAGGCTGCAGAGGATTTTGCAGGAAGACCAAGGTAACACCTCTCTTGTCACAGAGCAGGAGGCCTTTCCCCCCAGAGGAGCACGAATCCCCCCGAGAGCCCCCCTCAGCGGTGCTGGATGCCCACGGGCTCCATCCCTCCCCAGCTGCATGTAAGAGACTTCCAGGCCACCGCATGTTTCTGCGGCACTGCACGGGACACCCACCCCTAACCCAGC
>NW_010206967.1:4162-8933 GCF_000695765.1 Mesitornis unicolor
CCTTGCCCCCGTGCAAAGGGTACCCCTGCAGCGCCTGGCACCGAGCGTCCTGCCAGCCCTCGGGGGAGCCGCGGGGGATGCGGGGGAAGGCGGCGGTGCAGTCGGAGGCCAGGTACTGGTACGGCTGGGCGGGCCTGGCCGGGTACGGGTACGGCTGCCAGGTCCTGCCGAAGTCGGTGGAGCGCTCAATTAGCATCGCAGCGGGCAGTGGTGACTGCAGAGCGGGGAAAGAGGCACATCTGTAACGTGGGGCACCCCAGGGGGCTCCCACCTCTTCTCCTTCTCCTCCTCCTGCTCCAGGCTCAGGTCTACACAGTCTGCTGGAGCACCCCCTCCCCTACAGGTTACAGTGCCTCCTTCCTGTCCCTGGCCACCTCCCTGCAGCCACAAAGTGCACATCTGCACCAAGGAGATTTTTGGGCAGACATCTGTGGGGTGGGAACCCACACCTTGCTCTGCTTCTCCCATGAAAACCAGGAAAAAAGGAGGGATGGAGGCACAGTCTCTGGTGCGTTTCCTATCCAGAGCCCAGAGAGCCAGCAAGGCCCATCCACCATCACCAGTGACCTCCTCAAGAACAGGGATGCTGTGCACAAACCCTGAAGTGAAGCAGGATGCTGCTGAGCTGGAAGGCCTGGTCCAGGTCCAGCTGCAGAGAGACGTGTTCAACACCTGCGGACACAGAGCAGAAGCTTCAGGAGAACAAACCATTATTTATTAGTAATTTATTTCCTTCTTTCCCCTCAATCTATGAATTAAACATCTTTTCCTCTTCCTCCCAATGCCATTTATTGCCAGGGGACCCGGAGCTGTGGTGTCCCGTGGACCCCAATGCTCGCGGTGGCACTCACCGTTCTGGGACTGCCACCAGCGCGCGTGCCCGGCGGGGGACAGGACGCTCTCCACGCGGTGGCCGTTGTAGGCGTGCGGCCGCCCGGAGGGGCAGCACCGCATGCTCCACTGGAAGAGAAGGGAGGTTGGAGGTGAGCGGAGGGAACGACCCCCAGCAGAGCCCGGAGGAGAGGGGACCCAGGGCAGCGGGGGCTCACGGAGGAACCGGTGACCACGGCAAGATGTTGATCAGCACCAGCAAGATCTGAAGAACCATGATCAATAAGGCTAACGATACACGGGACTCAAGTGTAAGCTCCATTAAAAACCACAACTCATGGGTTTATGGACTAAAACCAAACCCGAAAATGCTTTCAACTAAAGCACATTTCTGGCAAACCATCAAAAATGCCTTTTTTAAAGCAAACCCCCTGTTTTCCACAATGACAGCTCTTCATAGAAAGCTCTTTTCAGGACCAGCTTGCCTTTTCCACACAGCCGAGGGGCTGTTTGCTGGGGTGAACACAAGGCCTCTCTTTCTGCATCCCAAGGCCCCAGGCGATGCTCGGCCTCCCCTGCGCTCCCCGTGGGAGCAAAGCGGGAGCAAACAGCTCAGCGGGTGAGAAGTCAGCGGGGGGGAAGTCGAGAGGCACAAAGTTCAGCCCCTTCACTTGAGCAAGTAATTCAAGAAGCAAACAGGGATGTGGCACAGATAACTCAGGGTGAAAACAGGGTCCCTAAGGAGCGAACAAACACCCAAATTTTTACTAACCAAGCAATGCTGCATGCAGCCACTGGGACAGGGCCATTGGGTGCGTGTGGCACCCAAGGAAGCTCAGAAATGTAGAGAAAGCGGTAGGAAGGAGATAGAGCAGGAGACGGGGAGTGGGGAGGGTCTGGGCACTGGCCAAGGCAAGAGGGAGGATGGGGTGGGCAAACAGGGTGGGCAGTGGCCACCATGAAATAGGGGGGGACCCTCCAGGTGAGGCCAAAGTGGGGATGGGCAGGTCCTGGGGGTGTTAAAATAGAAGGTGATGACAAAGCATCCTGCAGGGGACACGGGGAGGCCACAGTGGTGGCCACGCTCAGAGCGGAGCAAACACAAGGGGCTGAAGAGGCCACCGGGATGGGAAAGCTGGGAGTCAAGGCACAAAACAAAGCACTCGGCATCTCCAGCCTCAGAATGGAGAGGAAGAGCAGATCCCGCACCCCAGAAAGGCTCCTAGGGCACAGCCATATGAGCTATGGGATAACACTGCCCCAAAAGCAAAAGTGATGTGAAACTTCTAAACTAGAAATCAAAGTTGTCAGTGGCCTGAGCAGCAAAGCAGCCTCTCAAATGGACACATGTTTAATGCTGACATGTCCCAAAGCCCAAGAAATTGGGGACAACTGAGAAAAGCGTTTGCCAGCCATGGCAGGTGCTGGCCTTGGCAGTGTGGGATGGCTCAGAAAGGTCGTCCTGGGCGGGAGGAGGGGAGTGTGGCTTGGCACAAGGTCCAGCAGCTGACACGGGGAGGCAATGATACCCCACAGCGAGGGCTGCCAGTCCCCGGGGGGGCACAGGGTGACACCAGGGGCACGGGCATGTTTGGGACCCCAGTGATGAGATCAGATTTCAGCAGACATGGGGTGACAAGAAGCGCTTCACACCCACCCTGTGCTCAGATCTCCTCATCTGATATTTAAACTGTATGGGACTTCTGGTTTCCCCTTTCAAAGACTGCTTCACGGTTTACACTCATTTCCTTGCTCTTGAAACAGCCTCACAGAAGTCAACCATGTCTCGTACTTCTACAAAAAGTGACTCAGCTTCATAAGAACTACCTTTTCTTCTAATTTAAAGAAAAATTAGTGGAAAGCTTTGTCCAGAGTTCCCATTTTGCTTGCTCTCACCCAAACCCACATGAGGCATGGGCTGGCTTTGCCCAGAAAGCACCAACTGGGACTGGAGCCTGGCTCTGCCCCCAGCAGCAGCAGGGATGGGAGTTCAGCCCCGGGGGGGTTTATCCCACCAGACCCAGGGCCTTCTCAGCACTTGGGCAGATACTGAGAACAGCTCCTCACTTAAACAGATCTGTTTCCATAATATTTTCCACAGTCTTTATGTTCTCTGTCTATAAATATCCCAGAACAGGAGTTGACTAACTCAATATTTATAACAATATTGCAGAGTAAGCAAACAGAGAATTCAAAATATACAATCATGCAATTTCCCTGGCTGTACCAACTCCTCCTGGCTCTGCCACTAATAATCAGAAATAATATAATCGGGTCCAGGCAGAAGAACTCATTTCAGATAATGACTAGGAGCAGCAAATTGTCAGGAAGCTACAGGAATTATCCACAGAAGAAATCTAGAGAACAATTCCCAATAATGATTAAACTTCACAACAATTCTGACGGTGATTAGCAAAGGGAGAAGAAAGGCTTTATGCGAGGGGAAAGGTTAATCGCGGCTAAATTATTCATTAGGAGTGATTCACACACACTTATTAGACTATTTACACAGCCAGAGGCACCAGTGACTTCTAGTAGCTACAATGAGATGTTGGCAATGAAGCTGCAACCACACTGAAAACACTGCTAAGGGAAGATGAGGCTCAAAGCGTGCTTGACAGACCCTGCCCAGGCATCCCGGGGGCTCTGAGCACTGCAAAAGCCTGCTGGGGTTTGGTTGGTTTTCCTTTCTTTCCCTCAACTTTTTAATAAAGGCTAAAATTAACACTGGAAGCAAAATTCATGTCACGTCCTCGGAGGGAATTGTGAAAGCCCGTATTGCACAAGAGGAGGGTTTGCTGTGACTATGTGTCTCAAAGGTCCTCGGGACAGAGGGAATTACCAAAAATGATGCCGGGGCCGGGCTGAGGGACATTTGCACCTTTCCCCAGCTCTCCCCTTCCTTTGTCACCAGCACAGCCCCAGGCTCAGAGCTGGGCTTGCCACAACAGAGCGGGGCTGTGGGAGAAGGTGACAGATGGAGGTGATAGAGGTGAGGGTCTGGGGACAGCGCCAGCCCCGCGTCCCCTCCCTGCCAGGCACCAGAGCCCCGGTCCGTGTGCGGCTGCAGCATTGGCTTGAGTGGGTACGGGACGTGGGGCTGAAAAGGGCTACAGGAAGGTAAAAGAAGTTGTAGGTCTGCATTGAAACCATGAATCGCCCTCTGCGCCTCCAAGCTTCTCCTAAAAGTCACCCAAAATACAGGTTACGGAGGTTCAGAGATGAAAGGAAATTCCTGCCAGCCTTCTGAAAGGTGGCGCCCCTGGCAGTCATTGCGGAGGGAAAGCTGGCGTGTTGAGAACAAACAGATTCACGGCCTAGAAACAAATCGGGAGGGGGGAGAAATTCCTAGTAGAACAAAACCAGCTCCTGTGAAAATTGCCCCCGTACGACATCACGCACCTGGGACAGGTCTGCACGGTGCGAGCAGGGACACGGGTGCAGCCCCAGCCCCTGCAGTCTTCACAGCTCTGCCCTGGGTTTGGGCTGTTCCCCTCCTGCTCTGCCCCTGCCAACCAGTTCCTGCTCAGCTCTCACTGCTTCCCCACTCATGCAGGGGCAGAAAACCTCAAACGATGTTAAGCAGATGGCTTCTGACCAAAGTATTTTAAGTAGCTCTGCTTGCCATTTTAATATGAGAGCCCTTGAAATAAAACCTCCTGGCATAGGTGCACAACCCGAAATAAACCGGAGTTATTGATCAGCAAAAATAGAAGCTGCTTCTGTCACGGTCACGAAACTCAGACCTTTCATAGCTGCAGAGCCCTTGGTGGTCCCGCGTTCAGCCCAGCTCAGTGTCAGCGAGAGGCACTGTGTCAGTCGGGCTCCTGGCACGCAGCCTCCCGAATGGCAGCCCTGCATGGTCTTGCACAATTCATATCATATAGGGACAGTAATTTCTGTTCCAAGTGTATCTGGGGCAATCTGGAAAGCAGCAGGA
>NW_010206967.1:8964-23815 GCF_000695765.1 Mesitornis unicolor
TACAGGGAGATTGAGGGTTATTAAAAAATAGGGTGGGCAGCAAGGAGTTACCTTGGGAACAAGGGCACCTGTTAAAGCCATTACACAATGCCCTTTCCCAACCCATCCGCATTCCCCTTACACCGGCTGCAGGACATCGCCGCACCAGGCTCCCAGAGCAGAGCGTGTCTTGTCTGTGAAGTGCTCTGTACATTTTACACTGGAAAACACAGCAGAAGTTACCCATGGTTTTGCCATCACAGTTAAACTTCTCCGTGACCAATGGGTATTTGCTAACCTGGACCGTGCTTCAATTTTGAATCACAGATATATCTCTTGGCCATGACATCTAATGTCACATCCTTATTCGGCCAGCCAGAAGTGACACTGGAAAATGAGCTCTGAGGCTACGCTCAGAAAACAGAGGGCTCGGACCCCAGCTTGGTTTTACCAGTGACCCTCAAATTCAGAAGTGACAGCGGAGATGGAGGACAGAAGCTGGACAAACATCCATGGTTTAGGGAAATGACATTCATTTCTCCTGCTTCAAAGCCAGCACGTGGGTGCCTGTTTTCCTCGTCCCGTCTGTTCTCACATCATCTCCCCTCAGCAAAACGTCATTTGAAATCTGCCAGGATGACAGCCTGCAAACCCCATCCCGCACCAGCTTATCTCCCCCCACATGCATCGCCGGGGTCCTGTCGCCTCTGCAACCTGTCTGCAGGGGGATGACGTGATGTCTCCCGGCATCTGTGCCAATTTGCAGCCGTGTGGCAAAAGGAGATACAGAGAATGGAGGAGGAGGAGGAAAAAGAAAAGATGGGAAATAGGCTTTTTCTTCTGCAGGTTCACTGCAGGTAGGGACATATCCCTGCAGCAAAGAGCGGGGTGTGTCTGGATGCCAGAATGAGATGAGATAAGCACAGAGCAGCAGCTCCTGTTGCTGTATTACCTTCAACAGGTTGGGAATACAGATTATTCGGTTCAAACCCCTGGTATGATGAAGCCATACCCAAAATTACAAGTCCTGCTTTGAGCAGAGTGCTGGGCCTCCTGCAGTCATATCCGACCGCAGATACTTCATGAGTTTGCACTTTGCTGAGTAAAAGACCTGAGTCTGACTGATGATGTGGGTCTATAAAGCAACGCGCCGGGAGGCAGGGTGGATTTTCAGCATGCTCTCCCCTGCTCCAACACGCCCTGGGCCCGCCGAGGCACCCCATGTTTTGGATCAGCACCGAGCTCCCTGACAGACTCATGCAGGTGGGCAAGCAGATGTGAGCATCAGACGGCGGCAAAAAGGCAGGCAGAAGCAGGCAGAAGTCTTGCACGTATTCCTTTTCGCACACATTGGCTCGTATTTTTGGAAGCAGCTGAAGAGGACTCGGTGCTGGGACACCGCAGGAGAGACGCTGCAGACCAGCCCTGCCAGGCAGCTGTGACCGTCTGTCAGGAGCCCTGCGCCTCGCCAGCAGCTCTGCTGCCCTATGGGGGTCACGCTCCCCTCCCCGTAACCCATTCTGGGGTACTTGGTTTGGGGTACTCTTGTCTCTTGTCCTTACCTCGCTGCGTCACCACAAGGAGCGATGAAGGTGACTTCCCACCCCTCGTTTCTCATGTTCACCAAGAGCCCATGAAAAGAAGCGCGAGCAGGCAGAAAATCTTGGTCCTTGACCTTATGCAAACAACATTTTAACATCCACAGTCTCCCAGGGTCAGGGAGATGCTCTCCCTCCAGAGAAGCGTTAACCAGCTGGGTGCAAACGTGCCACAGCGTGGGTACCACCACTCCCACAGCCCTGGGCTGGCTCTGTGAAGGGCAGGGGGACCCAGGACCCGCTAATCCGCGTGAAAGCCACACCGTGCCCTCCCTTGGCTGGAGCTACACAGTGTGAGCTTCCATCAAAGCGCTATACTTAGCATTTAAATAGAGATGAGTTAACTGAGCCTTGAATCACACCTCGGTCAATGAGAGTCTTCCCACACATCAGCGCTTTTACCACTCCAAACCCAGGCTCAGTTATTTTTCTATTTTATTTTCAGTTTCCCTCCTGCTTTTACCTTCCCTGCTGACTCCAACAGCCATTTCCTAAGCACTAAGAGATTTCCAAGCCCTACCATTGGTCTGCCTGGTTTCCACCCCCCATCACTTTTCTAATCATCGCTGCATTCCCCTGCGCTATAAATGGCAACGCCGAGCACCCCTCTTGGATTTCACTCGATTGAGCCCACGGCCAAGGAATTGAGCAATCAGCAGTGCAAAGTATAAAGGTTAGAGGGGTTTGGAGCTGGAGCAGACAATGGAGCAGAGGCTGAAATCATTGTCCGCAGCAAGTGACCACCAGAATTGCACAAGAGGACCCCGGGGCTGGCAGCAGGACCAGACAGGCAGGGGCTGCCAGGGGGGCACTGCAGCCAGCGACAGCCACCCCTCATCCCATGCCCTCTGCCGGGATTGTACAACCAGCTCCAGATTTGTACCTATTTGGCCACGAAACAAGAGCAAGGCTTGTTACAAAAAAGAAGTCGTAAGAGTCAATAAATTAAATGTGCCAACTTTTTATGGGATGGAAATAGGAAAATTGAGTTCAGGGGATTAGTTTTTGCTTAAATTAGGGAAGTAGAAAAAAGGAGGAAAAAATTAGGAAATGTTCATTTCATGGGGATTTCTCCTGCAAAGAGAGGAGTGGATGCACTCAAAAATCCCATCAGCCATTAGAGCTGCAGAACAGAAATGAGGGTCTTGGAGGAATTTTCCAGCAGTAATGATGCATCTCTCATTTCAGTAGAGGATCACATCTATGGAAGGAAGAAAGACCCCATTTCCAAAGCTAGAATTGGAGAATCCAACTTAACACATCAGTGTTAATTGTCCCACGTCCCATTAACCCTGGTACTTGTAAGGCAAGGTATAAGGAATGTGAAAACTGAATAGTTTAGGGACTAGAAGAGACTGCTGCAGTCTGGCTTTGCAGTGCTGCCTTCCTCCGCAGCACCACCACAAGACCTCACTCTCTAATTCTGCACTGATCGATCATTTTGGCTCGAGGGACATCACAGCCATCAGTCAGACACCTGGTCTCCACTCCAAAAACTCCAAGTGATGCAGATGATCACAACTGAAGGCCCTTCAGGAGACCTCTCATGGTCAGGCACAGGGAATAAGGAGCCCACTCCAGCTGCTATCAGGACAGCCAGTTTAATTAACCAAGGTTTTACAGCCTCTTCTTCAAGTAAAAGTCACTGTCAAAAGTCAGTGCTAAGCAAAGACTTCAGAAGTACATTTAGGTATAATATTCCTCAAGTATAAACAGAAATTGGGAAGAAAAAAAACAAAATTAAGTCAGAGCAGAAATAACTGCTTGCTTTTTCCCTGTCCATGGGCCACAGCACCGGTGAGAAGCAGCAGGGGTTTGCTGGGGAGGCAAGCAAACAGCAGCAAAACAGCTCCAAAAAATGTGAGTGGGAGCCTGACCGGAGGAAACACCAGACCACAGCGGTCGGCCTGGAAAAGGACCCCCCAGGGGCCAGGCGCTGCAGCTGGAGGACGCGATGCTCATACCCAGGGACCTGCCCCTTCCACACCGACCAACAGCTCGCAGCCACCACAGACCACAGAGCAGCAAGAACCTCTCCAGTGCGGTGAGAGTGCCACCAGCTCCACAACAAACCCCCGCACTGCCACGTCTTGGCCTTCCCCTTGAAGGGGAATTAAAACCAGAAGGTGTTGACTCACTGGAGCTGGATTCACTGGAGACAACACCGCTCGCTGGAGGTCTGCCATTTCCTTTCCTCCTGAGCATCTCTCTCAGACCCTTTCTGCCTGTCCTGCACTGAACACACTCCCTCTCAAGCTCCTGCTGCAGCAGTTACGGGGTTAACACTGCTGGCCCGACAGAGAAAAAGGCTTCAGGAGCGTGGGGACATCATCCCACAGCATTTTCAGTTCTGTGCTCAGGCAGACTTATCCTTAAACTCTTCCTCTGGTTTGGTGGCAGCTTTGGAGCCTGGGAACCCACAGCTGGCTGAAACGTTATCCCCGAGCAGCATCTCCTGCCCCCGCACACCCAGTAATTGAAAACAGCCGCTCGGTGCGGAAGCTTTTCCAAGACCTGAAATGTTCCCATTTTTGACAAGTTAAATACGAGTTTAGTTTATAACTAAAAAGCATAGAGATAGGAAAGCTTGGGGTATTTTGGATAGAAAAGCTTCCACTTTGCCCCCAGTGCTTCACACACGGGTTTCACTTCTCTACGCTTCTTGCCTCCCCATTCACACTCACCGTGGGGATGGCGGAGCTGCCAGGGCTCGAGAGGACACCATGGATGGTGCAATGACCCAACAGGGTTGGAAGTGGGATAAATACCTGAAACAGGTTAAATACATCCCTGCAAAAGGGCAGGAAGGCCAGGATGGGTAGAGGAGCTAGCATCCCTGGGTGGGGGTAGGAGCGCGGGGGTGACCATACCTCTCCGTGGGGCGTGCAGTAGGTCTCAGGCTTGGTGAGGCCACAGGTGGAGGAGGCGCGGAGGCGGTGGGCTCGTCCCAGCAGCAGGTCAGCGGCAGGGGGGTAGCAGGCGCCATGGGGACAGGCTCGCTGGGCACACAGTGGCCGTGGGGCAGCTGGGATGGGAGGAAAACAGGGATTAGGGATGTGTTGGGGTGGCACATGGGCATCAACCAGCAGGTTGATACCAAAGGTATTTTGCCCCTGAATTGCCTTCATTTTCCGTAAGAAAAGGTACGTTTTGAAGTGCTTTGTATTAGCCTTTATTTCTGAGACTCTGCTTTGCCGTGACCCCAGTGTTTGGGCTGCAGGGATGCTCAGTGCCCTGCCCATCCCACTGAACAGCCCTGCCCGGTGTTCCCCTATAGAGCCACCCCTATAGCCGCTTGCTCAGGACACAGCAGCCATTGCCAAACACCAACTGCATCAAATCCTGGCCTCCCCGCTGCTGCCACAACACCACTGCTAACACAAAGCTCACAGTACCAGTGTTTCTGTTTAGTCGCCTCCCCCATATCTTTTTTAGAAGTGCTGCACGGTGAGAGCCTTACCCAGGAGCACAAATAATGCCCACAGCCAAAGCTGGCAGCCAGACTCCATCCCGCGAGGACACACCTAGGGAAGGGTTTGCAGCGTGAGTAAAAACAAGCAGAAAATGCCAGAATAAAGCTCAGTCCTGGTCCTTCACATTCCTTCTTGGTTTACAGGGAGATCATTTTAATTGGGCTGCAACAGAATAACATGGGTGGAAAATCAAGAATAATGAAGAGAAAATCAGATGCTCAGATAGTATTCATTTGTTTTTAACATACAAAGAATCCCAGCTTTTCATCCAGCTCATGAAGCATGCACAGGATTCTCCTAAAGCCTCCAAGAGCTTGTTCTCTCCCCCAGACACCATCTCTGGGTGGTTGCTGAGGTGAACCACAGGTACCAGCACCGCTCCTCGCTGGGCAGAGCTGCGATTCCCGACTGCCCGGGGGATGCGGAGATGCCCCAGCCCCATGACCCGCGGTGGCCAGGTCGCAATGCAGAGCTAGAAACGATGCCTGGAGTGCGCACACACACACACACACACACACCCCCTGTGTACCCCCCAGCACTTTCTGCTCGCCAGCCCCACCCTTCGCCCTGCGTTTCCAGACCAAACTTGCCAGCACACACAATGGCCAAAAGCCTTACTCCATGAAAATAAGAACCCGTAAAAATCACTGCAGGATAAGCGTCTGCTGCAGGGTCTCTGCAGGGAGGCCCAGCACGAAATCTTGGGGGGGCAGAGCCAGAATACCCCCAGCACGCCAAAACCTCACCTGCCCTCTTCCCAACCGCAGCAGGAGCACCATCCCCAGTCCCTGCACTGTCCCAAGGTCTCTCTTCCCTCACACCAGCCGACCTCAGAGCCCTCCGAGCACAGCTCCCTCTGCTCCTCTCCCTTTTAAGAGGCAGCTGCCTCAGCTGGCGAGCGGGCGCCTGTGGGCGCAGCGGTGATAAAGGCAGTGATTCAGGGATCCCCAGACATCCACACCCAGTTCCTGGGGAATGCAGGACGGCTCCCAGACGGGGTGCACATCAGTCACTGCGGAGGATGACGGCTGTAGGGAACCCCCAACCTACCTGGGGCACGCGTGGCCGCCACCAGGACATCACCACGGGTCCCTCCAGACCGCTGCACAACGGCGTCGGGGCGATGCACCCAAATCTTCACCCGCCCTCTCAGGAAAGTTTTGCATACCGTGCCTAGCACCGCGATAACACAGCAGCACGGCTGCAGGCACCTGAACGTGTCATTTAAAGCCTAATTAGGGCTGTCCACGTGAGTTATAATCGCACTGTGCATTCACACACCAGACTTCAGCCCCAACACAACCTCGAGTGCAGTGACCGGGCTTTACAGGTAGAGGCGGTCACGCAGCCCCTCTCCTGTCTGCGGTGCTGGGATCCCTCAAGACACAAAATCACATGAAATGAGCTTGAAAGCAAGCTACAAAAGGTAATCCTGTGAATTCACTGGCTGTGAAAATAGTCAGAGAGTCATCAAACTTTTAAAGGAATGCAATTCTTGTTTGGGTGCCTAGAAAAGTGCCAAGATGCCCAAAAGAACTCTGTTTATCGCACCGGGAGTCTGTGAAGACCCAGACACTCGGCTGCATGTCCAGGTGAGGAGGAATCCTTCTCCCATAATTGAGACCTCATTCAGAGCTCTCTTGCACTTGACACGTTTCAGTGCTCACTGTTGCTTTACTGACTATTAATGGAAACTGTAGAATAAGTTGTTGGGGTTTTTTTACTGTGCCAGCAAAGTGACAAAATTTTAACAGATCTGTGTACTCTGCCGACTGTTGGGTGCCGGTAGCTCAGCACAGGCAGCGCCCACCTCCCACCCCACACAGCGCTCCGGGCACCCTCACATGCTGCGATTCAGCTGAAAAACAGCTTTTCACCCTCAGAGAAACTTGCATCGAGCCATTCACATTTACTTTACTGAAATGAAAACCAAAACCACTTGCCATACTGGTCAGGGGATGAGCAGACCACAGCAGACAACTCTGTACCTTTGCTCCTGTGCGTGCTACCTACCTGGTACTGACCGTGCAAGGTGAGGACCGGGAGCTGGGAGAAAGGGTACACAGAGCTGGAAAATAAAAAAATGTTGTCCCTAAGGCTACGTTCTGTGAAACATTGGCTCAGCTTCCGCCTGGCCGAGGTGCGCCCGCAGCGCTGGGTGCGCCTGCCCGGCCCCGTCAGTGCTCAGCAATGCGGCAGCACCACATTCCTCATCCTGCAGAGGAGAAGGAGGAAAGACTGGAGCGTTTTATGGAGAAAGCGAGGGATGGGACGTGCCGGGAGCTGCCGACACCGTTTCTGCAGGCAGGCCAGGAACAGAGCCTGTGCCCTCAAACCCATCACATCAGGGTTTATTGGGGTGTATCAGGAGGGGGGTGGTTGTAGGGCAGAGAAGTTCTCCTCCCCCTCTACTCTGCCCTGGTGAGACCGCATCTGGAATATTGCGTCCAGTTCTGGGCCCTCAGTTCAAGAAGGACAGGAACTGCTGGAGAGAGTCCAGCGTAGGGCTACAAAGATGATGGAGGGAGTGGAGCATCTCCCTTATGAGGAGCGGCTGAGGGAGCTGGGGCTCTTTAGTTTGCAGAAGAGGAGACTGAGGGGAGACCTCATTCATGTTTATAAATATTTCAAGGGTGAGTGTCACGAGGATGGAGCCAGGCTCTTCTCGGTGACAAACAATGATAGGACAAGGGGTAATGGGCACAAACTGGAACACAGGAGGTTCCACTTCAATTTGAGAAGAAACTTCTTCTCAGTGAGGGTGACAGAGCACTGGCCCAGGCTGCCCAGAGAGGTTGTGGAGTCTCCTTCTCTGCAGACATTCAAAACCCGCCTGGACGCCTTCCTGTGTAACCTCATCTGGGTGTTCCTGCTCCGGCAGGGGGATTGGACTGGATGAGCTTTTGAGGTCCCTTCCAATCCCTAACGTTCTGGGCTTCTGTGATTCTGTGATCATGGTGCAAACAGCCCAGCCCTGCCAGAAACCCCCTGACCTCTCATGGCCTCCTCTGTGGAAGCGAAGTAGAGGAAGGTCTGACCCAGCCGGGTTTCTGCACTGCTCTTGGAAAGACTAAATGCAAGCCATTAATAAGCTCTGACATAGTGATGCTCCACCCCAAATCACTGTAAAGTACAGGACACTGCAATTCTGCCACACAAAGAAGGGTAGGACTGAAAAATGTTACCTCAAACACAAGCTGTTTGAGTTATCCAAAATACCTCGATCCATCCTTTCCTCCTCCAGCCTGCCCCAGCAACTTGCCAGAGCAAGGTAAATCATTAGGTTTATTTCAGGCTGTGCAAGTTCAAACAAGAACCAAGGCAAGGAATAGCCTCATTTACAGAATATCTACTGCAAATCAATATAAGCACAAAAAAAACCAAGCAGTTGTTATCAGCTGAGTGCTCTGGGACAAATACAGAGGCAATCATAAAAAATCCATATGGTGAAAATACACAAAGGTAAAAAAGCACTACAAGAATGGAGATACTGGAGCGATCCTCTGTGATCAGTGGGATGGACAAGGAGGATGCTCGCACGACTCCAGGTTAGGCTACAGCTGCACCACCCTGTGCCGAGCTGTGTCACAGCCCACGAGCTCGGAGGGCCGGGCACGGCATTCCCTGAAAACAAACACAACTCAGGGCTGCAGGAAACTGCGCTCTGAGTCACCGCACATGCCCTGCCCTGACACCATGCAGGGACACCGCTCTGCTGGGAGCATCCTCTCAGGACCAGCTCCCAGGGAGCTCCCGCTGCACCGCACCATGGCAAAGCTGGCACCCGGTGACACTGGTGTGCACAGGAGGATTCGAGCTCTGCGGAGCACGTGTCTGACCCACGAAGCAGCTTTGCTGTCCTGTCCCAGAGGCAGAAAAGCCCCCACCATTCCATCCTGTACCTGTGGCAATGGGCTGCCATCCGAGGATGCAGCACTGCCCAGCCTGCGATGATCATGTTTGATTCGTTTTTAACTTCTCCATCTGGAGTTCGGAGAAACACAAAGGTAACGAGAGGGGTGTTGGTTGACAGTCGGCTTAACATGAGCCAGCACTGTGCCCACATGGCCAGAAAAGCCAACGGCATCTTGGCCTGTATTAAAAACAGTGTGACCAGCAGGGCCAGGGAGGTGATCATCCCACTCTACTCGGCACTGGTGAGGCCGCACCTCGAGTGCTGTGTTCAGTTCTGGGCCCCTCACTAGAAGAAGGATGTTGAGATTCTGGAGCGTGTTCAGAGAAGAGCCACAAGGATGGGGAGGGCTCTGGAGAACAAGCCTGATGAGGAGCGGCTGAGGGAGCTGGGGTTGTTTAGCCTGGAGAAGAGAAGGCTGAGGGGAGACCTCATCACCACCTACAACTGCCTCAAGGGAGGTTGTAGAGAGGTGGGTGCTGGTCTCTTCTCCCAGGTGATGGGGGATAGAACAAGGGGAAACGGCACCAAGCTGTGCCAAGGGAGGTTCAGGTTAGAGCTAAGGAGGAAGTTCTTTACTGAGAGGGTCGTCAGAAGCTGGAACAGGCTGCCCAGGGAGGTGGTGGAGTCACCATCCCTGGATGTGTTTAAAGAGCGGGTAGATGAGGTACTTAGGGATATGGTTTAGTGGGTAGACAGGAACGGTTGGACACGATGATCTCGGAGGTCTTTTCCAACTGAGTGATTCTGTGAAATCAGGGGCAGAGCACTGCGTGCAAGAACACTTAATCTCTTGAAATGGAAAACCTCCATTAAGGGAAAAGGACACTAATTGAGTATCATTTTATAGCTCGAGCATATCAAAATTAAACAATACTTAATGGATTTTTTAATCGCAGAATTAATAAATGCCTGAAAGCACATTTGCTATAGGGGCAAATGGAAAAACAAGGCGGAGTGTGATTTGCTACGTGACACTGAGCAAGATCATGGCACAGGGGAAGGAGACACCGGAGTCCCTGCCATCCCAGCGCTGGGATGCAGCCCCCAGCGCCCTCCATCCTTAGATCAGACACAGCCTGACGAACCTTCCTGGAAAACCTGGGGCTGCATGGGGACAGGGCAGCCTGGGGAGACTTTGTCAGGGCAGGAAATGCTGCCTCACGTTGTAACGCTGGCAGCTCTCTGATGATTTCAGTAATAAAACAATGTTTCCTCCACCTAAATCCTTTCATTTCCCATTTTCACTAAATCCTGACCCTCAAATCACCTCCTCGTTCCAGCACGTGCAGCCGAGTTAAAACACCAGCTTTGCTCATCGTCATCTTTTCTTTTAAAAGCATTTCAGAAATTTCTAATGAAATTCCAATTCACGTCATGAGAACCCTACACCTGCTCTGAAAGCAAATAAAACTCTGAACTGAAAACCAGCTGACCCAGTTTAGGTTTAAATTCGAGTTACCCAGGGGCCTGGCTCGGGTGGGCAGTGCCCCTTTGACCCAGGCTCCAGAGGTCCCGGTGGTGGCCGCTCCGTGGCTGCCCCCTCCCCAGGCACACACGGGTGCGGGCAGTGAGGCTGGTGGGAACAAGGGCTGCGATGCCAACCTGCTTTCCACAGGGAGGTCTGGTAAAATTATCCTTGCAGGAGAACATCTTTATTTTTGTCATGTCCCCATTCTCTAAATGAGAAAATATTCCATGAGGAAAAGCATCTGGGGGATTTTGATAGAGCTGCAACCATCAGTGGCAGAAAGTCCCAACTAACAGGGTTTTGAGGAGCCACCTTAAGCCACGTATCCTCGGGACAGCTGTTTTCTGCTCCTGGTTGCCAGCTTGTTCCTCCCTCCACCTGCTGAAGCTGAAGCAAGGGACTCGTGCTCATCACGGACAAAGTCCAGCAGCGCCCGACCCTTGTCCATGCACGGACGTGTGGAAGATGAGGCAACACCTCGGCAGCACTCCTGCCGAGACCCACCATGACGCTACGCCACATTTTGGGAAACATCACCAAAAGGCAGAGGTCAGCTCGGTGTTTTGCCTCGAGTTCCCCTCCACGACTGCAAAAGCCACGTTCCAAGCTGGTGGGAAGGGATCTCCGGTGAGCTGAGGTGCTGCTGGCCTCCCAGCTGGGTCAGGATGGGCCCCAGACTCAGGATTCTTGCTTAAAGCATTGTGTTAATTATGTTTGAATGTCTTCCTCTGTGTGAACGGCTTTTCCTCCACCCCCTCCTGTCCCAAAGGCAGCTATTGCTCCTCTAGACGCCACAGCAGAGCACAGCCACAAATTGGCCGGGCCACCACAGCCGAGCCACTTGGCCACCTCACACTCCATGTTTGCCCGACTTCGCTCTGTGCCCGTGGCAGCTCTTCTGTGCCGCACCAAGCAGGCACACAGCACTCCAGCACAGCAAGAACTGCCAGGGTAATGACACGAAAGCTCTGTACTTTATTTATTTTTAATAGGGACAGACTTTTAATATGGCTTGCTGGGCTTTGGGGTTTTATTTTCTTTTCATATCCTTACTTTTACTCAAGTGCTTTGGAGGTCGGAGGGCAACACCACCTCCAGCACACTTGTGCCTGAGCAGAACAACTGTCCCAAGGATTTGGTGGGGCTTCTCACAGGAATGCTCTGGCAGCAGAGGATGGTCCCTGCAACACCTTCCAGCCCCCCCACCCCTCTCAGAGCTGCTCCCCCCCAATACGTGCCCAAAGCTGCTCAGAGCCTGCCATGTCCCTGCTCAATGCTCACAGCGTGCCCAGTGCCTGCCACGTCCCTGCCCAGCACCTGCCCAGGCCCAGCAGCTGCCCCTGACCCCGCTGCCAACACGGAGCCGTGCACCATCCAAGGGACACTGTCAAAAGTGGAGCAGAGCCACCTGCGTGCCCCATGGGGACCAACCGCCTCCAGCCCTTCTGCAGAGCCAAAAACGCTCTCCATGTCCCTCACTCACACCCACCGCAGCAAGGGCAGATCTTGCCCCCACTCCCCATTCCCAGGAGCATCACCATGGTTATCCCTGTCCAAAATGAGCCACGCCAGCAGGAGAGCTAAATCTGCTCCTGCCCCGGAGCAGCGGTGGGGCAGCTCAGCTTCGCTGCACCCTCCAGAGCCATTTGAGGGCAGCTTTACCCCAGCCGGTGGTTCCAGCGCCGGCTGAGAGCGGCACATGCAGAGCATCACCTCCTGGAGTGGTCACACATCTCCACCGGCAATATTTAGGTTAAGCCTTTAAATTCAGGCAGAGCTCTTCTTCCAGATGACGTTAAAGTCATGCAGTTCTCCCAGCTATAAAGCCTGGTTTAATCAAAGTTGCAATTAAACCTGACAACCTCCTTGTACAGACTCTCCTAAATAAGATTAGGAACAACTAAAATTAGTCTAATTTAGTGTTAATCATTAATCCTTTTATCCACTCTTAATCCAATTTAAATGTCCACACAACGAGCCTGCCCAGACTTTGCTACTCAAATTTGAAAACAAATTGAATTAAATATTATTTAATTAAATCAACACAATCTGAGTGCTGCTATAAAAGGCGTTTGCCACAGATGATTATCAGCTGCTTGGTTAACCCTCAACATTATCCTGGGCTCCGTGCTCTCCCTACAGCTCCAGCTCTGGGTGCTCTGGGATTGCATAGACTCAGGTTGGAAAAGAGACTTTCAAATACAAGGTTCAGGAGGAAAAGAAAATCCTGTCGCAAAAAAACCCTTTTTAGGTGAAATGTCACCATTCCAACACTTGCCCTGACCTTTGTTTCACGGATTGCGTCCTGCAGAGTCATGGCTCTGGTGCTCGCATCGCTCCTGGCTCTGTGGGGCCGGAGGAGAGGGCACAGCTCAGCCCCTGCCCAGGTCTGGTGACCCTGAACTTTCCCTGTCTAAGTGCTGTCTCCTCCAGAGATCTGTCCTGCAATGGTCATTTGTCAAAGCATTGCAGAAGCGAAAAACACAGCTTTGACTGCAGGAATCAGCTGCAACCATTGCTGCCAAGTTGGCAGAGAAGATAAGGACCTTTTATTTAAAGAAAAAAAAAACCCAGACACTGAGGAGGATAGACAAGTCTTTAGCAACTTTTACAGCCAGTCTTGCAATGCAATTTCCTAAGCACATCCAAAACTTGCAAAAAAAGCCCCGAGTTGTCACTGGCAGTTTCCTCGATGCTCGCCGGGTGCTGCGGGGGGCAGGGGGGCGGTGGGGGGAGCCCCGGCCTCCCTGTGCGGACGTGCGGGATGTGAGGAGCGAGGGCTGACTCACAGCTCCACACGGCCCCGCGGCAGAGCTCAGCAGGGAAGGAAGGAAAAACCCAAAGCACCCAACAAATTCAAGCACCACCAGGTCCCTTGGTGAAGTGTCCCCGTGGTCAGGGAGCCGGGTGGGGGGCATCAGTGCCTGCAGCCCGGGGGGGACAGGAGCAGAGGGGGGGAAGGCAGCACGATCCTCACCCGGAGGATTGCAATCCAGGGTTTGGAATTGCGACACCGACACAAGCCAGACTTCAGGCTGGGTTTAATTACACGACTGGAGAATGGTTTGGGCTGGAAGCGACCTTAAAGACCATCCAGTCCGACCCTCATGAGCCAGTTCAGCGATGTCAGGGCTGAATTTAGGCAGCATCACCTCGCAGGGCAGTTTTTCAGAAGGGAAGGCGTTTAAATTCTCCAACTAAAGAAAAAAGGGACCCCACTCATTCCCACCCACTCCAGCAGTTCCCACGTTTCCCAGAGACCTCATCTTCTGCCCCGTCCCACACTTGGACACAAAACCGGTGCTCGGCCTTGGCTGCGCCGCACATGCAGATATGCAGAGACGGCGCAGGGGCAGGAAGGGGAAACACGGCCCCAGTCACTCACATCACAAATTATTCACATCATACTCCTGGGCAGGCTGAGATAAAAACCAGCATCTACTCCCACTGCGCTGTAATTTCTATACATTGCCCTGGCAGAGCAATTCCCACTACCTCAGCCATATGAATCAGATAAGAAGCCTGCGCAGACACCATCAGCTGCTCTGAGAAATCAGAAGCTGTAAATCCCAACAAGTTCTCGTGGCTTTAGCAACTCCTCTCAGGCCAGCAGCACTGATACGTATATGATTCTCCCTGGCAGAGCAGTGTATGTGCACGGATGGAGCCGGCGGAAGCAATGATGCAACGTGCTCTGCGTTATTGATGCAATGCTCTTCGGCAGTGAGCCAGGGAAGAAGTGTGACAGCGCTGCCTCTGGTTTTTCCCCAAAATGGAAATAGGCTGTCCTTTAGGTGAATCACAGGGAGTCACACAGAAGGGTGTTACAGAGTTTCAGCATCAAGCGTAGAAAGAGTGAAAAATAGGACCTTAACACGTTGCCTGTAACTTTCACTGGCTTGGCAATTTCCAGATATTCTCTTATTTCCAAGAAGTCAAGGTGCTGTCACACACTGCATCTGTCTGCTTTCTCATGGTTCCCTTTGCCATAACTCCCTACAGAAACCTTCAACAAACGCTCTCACATCTTGTCCTGGGCAGTGCCTTTGCTGTGCTCCACTGAAGCGTTTTTCACCCATTTCACTACAAGAAAGGGCAGTGAGGCAAAAATATCTGTTTTACTGAATTGGACCATGCATAGATCCAAGCTCTAGATTCAAACATTGCCACATTTTAGGAGGTACGGACACGGACCTTCTCCCTCATGCCTCAGTGCTAGCCCAGTAAAGTGAGTAAATATACGTAAAAATAGCAAATATAAAGCCAGTAGAAAGTAAATACATTAAACATTTCTTACAGAAGCAGTCGTGGAGCTGTAATGCAAGTCGTAGATAAGATCTCTGCCTCTGCAATCAGACTTCGGGATATGTATATATATATATATTTGGGGGGGAACACTGTCAAGTTTTGTACGGGG
>NW_010206968.1:0-21190 GCF_000695765.1 Mesitornis unicolor
ATAATAAATTATAATAAATTATAGTATATAAATAGATATATATATTTTATATATATATGAAATTAGATATTCCATTCTGCAGTTTATGTGCAGAAATCTGTATGTTAGTGCATTTAATCAGACCTGTTACAACCACTAAGACTGTGCAGTCCAGGTTGCATGTGGTAAGGCTAGAAGAGCAGAAGTGAATACGCCAAAAAAACAGTCAGCTCCTACTGTTTCCAGAAAAGGTGTTAATATTTTTCTCCATTCTAGTAGAAGCTCATTGGGATATGCAAAACTCGTTCGTTAAGCACCACTACAGAGTGACAGATGCTGACATATATAATTTGACAGCTGCAAATACCAGGTACTAGAAAGTGTCATTTCCCATAAGTATAAAATAATGGGTCATTATTCCCTGACAGATTAAAAACCAAGTACTGTGAATAAATGAATCAGTAATCCTGTGTACTTTAAAAGAAAAATAGAACATTATTTTTCTTCTTCCAGAAGTAAAGGTGATTCCCTTTGTTCTCCTCTCACCTGCATGCATTGCTGCCAATTGCCAACCCACTGACGAGGTGGAGCAGAGGAGGGAGTTGCTAACACCATCTACTTAAGGCATTTAAGACCTTTGTGCTTCCAGACAAGGGATGCTGGCTCCCTACATAGCCAGTGCAGAAATGGCACGTGCATCCAGCAGATAATTCACAGGACAGGCTTACAGTCTCTTTGATTGCAAGAGGATCCCAGGAGCGCAGATGTTCAGGTCAAGTGACTACATGGAGGGTGCAAATACTTGCCTCTCGTGGGTTACCTGTCCTGCTTTGTGCTGATTTGATAGGACCCACACTGTAATGTGCCCCATAGGAGGGCCTCAGATGTGACTGCTGCTTGCCTTTAAATCCAAGCCCAAATTTCTACTGCTGGGGTGCTGGACACAGTGACCTTCCTCAGGCAGACAGGTAGCAGCAGGGGGCCCCTGAGATTTTGGAAGGAGCACTGTTAGAAATGTTTGTCTTGTTCAGAGCAGGGGGAAATCTGCCCACTGGCTGAAAGTGAAGCACAGGAGGGGAGCAGGGATGGATCACGCTCAGTAGAGCTCTGCTGGAGCTGTGCGTGCTGGGTTTGCTGGAGGGGGTGCATCTCGCTTGGGGCTGGAGCGATGCTCTGCCTGATGCGGCCTGAGTCCAAAAACAAGCCACTGAGCACCATTCCCAATATGAATACGCTTAATGCACTTAACAGGGATGTAGCTGATGTCAAACTGGCTTCCAGTGCCTGTGTGTCCTTACCAGCCTTGCACCTACAAGTATGACTATCCTGTACTCTGCAATCAGCAGTTAAAACATGGCTATAATATACCCTCATTCCTCCCCCCTACCTGATTATCACACCCACCTTCATAATAACACTACATAGTATGAGATGGTGCTAAGACTGAAGGCTGTTCTCCAGCTGAGGTGGTGGATATTGTCCAGTCACAGTGACTCCACCATTGTCGTGGAAAGGAGCATGGCAGGAGCTATGGCAGTGCCTTTGAGTCATTGGATAAGACACCTGAAGAGAGGATATCTCTTGACATAGTTAAATAGGTGCTGGCAATCCTTCCCACCAGGTCTGCAAGAGTCAAGTACCACTTCACTGCTTGAGTAAACTGCTCTTTGAAGTCTTTTGGGACAATGTTTTCTCTGATGCATTAGGTCCTTTCAAAATGAAGCATTATTTATTCATTTATTTCAAGTTCTTTAAATCTACATACCTCAGCTGGAACACAAGATAGGGCCATTACAACCGACAAGTTTAAGCTCTCGTCTAATGGAGACCTCACAGAATTTCAGTCTAATTCCTGCATTAAAAACTTGCTCTCCTTTTCATATGAGCATAATTGCTCAAAGAAAAGACAAATAAAACAATGCCTCCACACATTACTTACTGAACCTGTGTTGGTAAGGTTTTTAACAAAATACTTAAAGCTTTTCAATGAATTTTTAAACTGTAACTCACAATATACTGCCAGAGTAGTATAGAGATTTAGATGCCTTGGCCTAAATCCTGCCATGTTTAAGATCTGTTCTTAGTGTTGATTTTTAGTAAATTATGCTTGCTACTGTCTTTATGTGTAGCAGATTAATTAGAAGCACAACAATACCAACTGGAAAAACAACAGTGAAGTTAATGGGTGGATTTCCTAGAATCATTTGGGTTCAAGACATTTTTTCACATCTTCTACATTTAGCACAGTAGTTTCTGGTCTGTGACTGGGCTCCTAGGAAGTATAATCATATCAATAATCATTAGGTGGAAGTTAAAAAACAGCATGATGTACTGAACAACTATGCATAATTACAAATGTGTCTGTATCCGTGGGAGCATAAGAAAGTGAATATACTTCAAGTGTTCAGATGTTAATACATCATTAATCAGAGATCATAAATATTCGTTTAAGGGATGGATTAAAGGGAACTCTTCTTCCCCCAGTCCACTTATTTCTTCTCTCATATGTAACAACTGACAGCCATGTAGACATCTGGAGAATTTGTTGAGGTTTTCCTGTGTTTCATTCCTAGATTCTATATTCAGACTGGCAGTCATCAGGCTGAACTGGTTAAAGGATACATTTCTGGGTGCCTCACACCAGTCTTTGTGAACTCAGCCTCCTGCTGAGATGGCATGAGATGCTGGTCTTCCAGCAGGAGTTCTGTTTAAAGACAGACACTTGGTCTGTTGGTTGGCAGTGGGGCATATTCTTGGCTTCAAGAACATGATTTTGAAGTCTTTTTTGAAGACAAGCAGCATTGGAAGAAATGTGCAGGATAGGAGATTATAGACAAAGCTGTGCAGCCAGCACTGCAGAGATGAAATGAATGGATGTGCTTTCCCCACTTTCTTAAGCTCCACATTAATCAAGTCATTTATTAAAGAGCTGTTGAATACTGTTATCAATGATTACTTAGGCAAGGCCCAAACTTTTATACATTTATAGCATATGTGGGATACATGTATTTACAGTAACACTGGTTAACTTTTGGAGACTATAGGTAACATTTTAAAAATCCTGCATCATAAACACTAGAGTTTATGCATTTTTACCTTCTCAGGGGCTGAATTTTAGAAGAGAAAAGAAAAAAAATCAAACCAAAAAGCAAGGTTGAAAGCTTATACTGAGGGACCTGGGATGCATGCCTACATGTTATCATTTTCTTCTTTTAGTTCTAGGTATTAGTAACCAAAATTTCCCTTTAGTACAACAAATGGTTGTAGTAACAATACGCCTGTCTCCTTAGTATTTGTTGGCAGTCTAGTGTGCTTTCATGTGCATAAAGTAGAAAGGAGTTTTGGAGGCAGGAGGTCAGTGCATGAAGCACTATTAAAGTGGTTGAGACACTGCTGGCAGCAGGAGTTTGCAAAGAAACCATCATATCAGAATGAAAACAGCCGTCTGCCAGCACCATAAACTTTAGGAAATGTTGTGGGTGATTAGTCGCTGCTCCTAATGTGTGAAAGTTGGCCTGTCTGCATACAGGCAAAATAAACTCCTTTTTACTTCTTGCCACTCATACATAGAAATCACAGGACATTATGGGATTGATTATAAGCCGTAAAAGCCAGGAAGTTCAGTTTTGGAGTGAAAACCATGGCAATGACTGTCTCTTTATATTTGAATGTCATTGCATGAAAAGCTAAGGTGAAATGAAAAGGAACAGGAAACAAACCTCAAATGGAGAATGGGACAAAACTCTAATGGGAAAAGCAACTTGGTCCAGAAGGAACACTCACGCATATAATATAAGGCACCTGGCCTCTCTGAAACGTTCAGGTTTTTTAAGTAAACCTTAGTGGTCCTAGAACAATAGCATGAGAACAGTCCAGCAAACAAACATTCTGCTGTGTGCCACACAGCCTTTTTCCCCAAAGAAAGACATCCTTCCCATTTCCACCATCCCACTAGCTGGAATATTCTGCTTAAACACAACTTTAGCGAAAGCAAAAGAATCTGGATTGATTGCAAAGATAATAAAAAAGGGGTGGGGTTTTTTGTTATGAAACCCTTCAGTTACATTTGTCTGGGATAAACTGTTTCACAGTTCACTTCAAAACTGAATCAACTGTGACACTAAATCTAGGAATTTAACATGGATTAAAATTATCCTTGTTTCGTGCTGCAAGGCAGTTTGAGTGTTTTCTTTCTGTAAGGGATTTCTCTCACTGAATTGATTATGAAATAGATGTGAAAACCAAGGGCAGAAGGTGGGGCTACTTAATTTTTTTCTTTTATATACCTCTGAGCTTTCTGCGTTAAGCAATCATAACAAAGATAAATATTTATACAGCACTCGGCAGTCTATGGCTTAAAAGCACTTGACATACTTTAATATATATTATTGCACAGAAACAGAAAAAAATGCAGTTCTAGGATGAAAAGTAATTTTTAGCTGATAGCAATGCTGGAAAACAGGAAGCAAACAGAACAGGGTTTAGAACGAAGTAAACCAGAACTATTCAAACTAGGAATTTACTAGAAGAGCAAAGCTAATACTTCCACTGCTGCAAAATTTGTCAGTGTGGATTTCAAAGCCTGATTTTTCTTATCTTGCATAAACAGGCTGTAAATCTTGGGCCCCGCAAAGTAAATGGATGTGTTTAGTACTTACTCTAACAAAGGAAAAGGTTTTATTCCCCCAATTTAGTAAGATACAGTCTTGGAAGAAGTGGTGAGATCTGAGTCTAAGTGCCTCCAAGGGGTTAAGAGGGGCTGTAGAAATGACTAATGTTTTTGCCCAAGCAATAAAACTAAATTCATGGATGGAGGGAAACTGCAATATTTTTGAGTGCTTTTTCCTCACAAAAATGTCACAAAAAGATTTTCTTTCATTCTGCATGATCCACTTCATTGTATTTGCAAGAAAAGTAAAGGAAATGAAGACTTTTACTCTCGGAAATGTCATTTTAGCTTTTTAATGCTAGTCAACAGCCCAGTAATTTAGGAGTTATCCTCAGGAGAGTACCAGGACTAGCAGATGATATCAGAGGGAACTTTAATTTCTTCAGTTCTTACTGGTCAACATTGACTAAATAATTAACAATTTACTAGAGAAAGCTAGGGACCAGCAGAACCATGGACCTTAGGTAAAAGTCCTAGAGGTTGTTCCAGAAAGTAGCTCTCATTCTGTGAAATGCATATTCAGTGTTTGTGGAAAGTAGGACACCTCCGAGAGGAAAGCATGAAAGAGCCCTGCCTCCAAATGCCCTGTCTCACAGGACAGATTTATTTCATAAACATAAGCAAAATGCTAAATTTTGCATGTGTATCCTTAATTATAGCAGAAATATTTTTTTCTTTTAAGCTAGTTATGAGGTTTTTCTGCTTACTGGGGAAACTATTTTAAGAATCAATTTAAATATCTTAAATGATTGTGTATATATAGTACAAATATGCTAAGTTTAACCTTTGAAGTAGTTCTTAGCTCTTTCACTTCCAAAACGAAATCAGCTGAATCAAAATTGCTGCGAATTAAAGAGGCACACTCTTGTATTTCACTCTTGGCAGAGAAAGACCTCAGTCCAGGGCTAGGAAGGTACCTGTTTTGTGGTCCTGAACAACTTCAAATGAGGTTTCACAGAATCTCCATCAACTCTCTCAGATCCTTGAGGGTCAGTAGGAATCAAGGTACTGCCATCTACACTGATCCAAAGAAGCTGTTCCAGGGCATTATGTGCTACACCAGGACAGTGTTACAACACTTACTTACCTCTGCTAATCTTCTCTACCCTTCCTAGGAGGAATTCTGCAAGCTATGAGTATGCTGGCTAGCCCAAGCAACAAGTTGTGCTGTGTCCTGTTTTGGATCCCTATCTTTCAGAGCCAGCTATAGATGTGTAAATAACTGTGGTGTGCCTTGCCATGAGCCTCTAAGCTTTTGGAGGCTGCCTCCAGCACATGGGAGAACTTGACCTGTCTCAGCCAAGCTGGCCTTCTGGCATCCACCTTCCCCCTTTTCGGGTCACAAGTCTGGCCTCTCCCCAACCTGATCTGATGCTCTGGCATATCCCAGCATTGCTGAATCTCACAAACTACTTATTTCCAGGACACGACCCAAGGAAGAGGCGATGCACCAGAAGAGCAGCAGCTGGCTGTAAGATCCTCCTTAGCCTGGAGCTATAAAGCAGCCACAGCCTTATCACTCAAGGGACTGACCTTCAAGCTAGGAAAGAGCAGAGAAGAAAGCACTCTTAGCCTCTCCTGCTGAGGCTGGGCCACAGGACTTCATGATTTCGGCAGTATGCAAAGGGCAACGGGACTCAATAGCCTAATTGCTGTGGCACTTACTTCAGAGGTAGGAGACTTCAATTCTGAGCTTGTTTCCAAGCCTGGTAATACATTATAGATTTAAGAAAACTAAGTAAAATACATAAGCAGAGTTGGAAAAAGGAGTGGGAGTGCAAAGCTTCCTTCTCTTCCTAACTGCACTAATCTCTCTCTTCTCTATCTTGCCTTTCCCACATTAGTTTTGCTTCAGGGAGTGGTGGGACTGGGGGGTGTCAGCCTCCTGAGAAGAACTGTGGAGGGCGGAAAGCCCTGAGCCCTCGTTCTGTGCTTCCTGCTTAATGCTCTAAGCACACGTAAGATGAGGGCTGCAGCACCACAAGCATTCCCACAAGTTCACAGACATTTTTCACAACAAAAGAATGAGCAAGTAATCTGTGCTCTGAGACTTTGTTCAGGCATGTTGTCCAGAGGTACAGAAGACTCCTGTGATCTCCAGTACAGGAAAGAGGTGAGATTTTAAGGTCTTCTCTGGCATGTTTCAGTAGCTACTATTAGCTTTTGCCTGCTTTGTGTGCTGGCTACAGTGAAACCCAGTCCTTAGCACTCAATTCTCATTATACTTTTAAAAGGGTATTTAAGTACCTGACTTGGGTTTGCAAATTGCACAGAAGCCTAAAGGTTACATATGGTAATGCTACCCACCAAGGAGCCTATGCTGTTCTGTAGATCTGACCAAATGCTTTACAGAGAAGGCCTTTTACTCAATTCTCTAATGGTGTTTACGTAAGTTTTAGAATTGCCATTGCAGAATAAGATCTTTCCATGCTCTAAGGGCCTCTGTGCATTCCCCAGACAGATTTTGCTATGCTGGGGAAAATGCTTATGCAAATAGGAATGATGGCAAAGAAAGTGAAGAAGCAAAATACCAAGTCCAAAGAACAAAACTGCATTTCTTCTAGCTCCATCAGCTTGACTGTGTTCTCTTCCTGACAGCAACTTTGAAATGGCAAAGGAATTCCTTCTTGCAGCTCTTCTTGTGACCTAAATGCATAATTGATAAAAATTTACTGGTTACATTAAAGCCTTACAGAAAACACTAGAAAAGCATTGCAGATTATTTTTCCCTCCTTTTGCCACTATGTTTTTAGAGATGTGATATTTGGTTTAAGAAGTCAAAGCAGACAGTCATGCTTTAGTCCTGCCAAATAAATAGTCCAAACAAAGAAAAAGGTTTCTTTCTTTCCTCTCCCTTTTCCCTCCGGAGTATCAGTGTATCAAGCTTTAAAAACAATAGCTTTTAATTGACACATCTAAGAAAATTCATGATATAAACTACACATTTAGAGCAAACAATTAAAAAGCTTTGATTCCTGTAAGACTCGGAAGTCAGCGGAAAGGGAGGACACCCCAATGGCCTCTGTCAGCCTGTGCATGGCCTGTGGCACCAGCGCCGCAGCCACCGCCATGCCGAGGGTTTGAATGCCACCTAGTGGGCCTGGCCTCCCGAACCCATTAAAGCCGCTGAATCAAATCCCTCCTCATCACCCTGAGACTGATTAATAAATGCTATGGCCAGTGGATCACAAAATACGCTGAGTATTCGGTGCAGCAGCGGGTGAGGGGAGTGTTTGCCCCAGGGGTGCCTGAAACATGCCCTGAGGGTTCAGAGGCCGTGCAGAGCACCCCTGCAGCACTGCTGGCTCTTCTCCAGCACACAGGGACGTTTTCCTCTCTCTCAAGTGTACTCTGGTACTTAACTACCCTTAAAACAGATAAGATCTTCCCTTTGAAGTGTGTGGGGAAAAAATCTAAATTGTGAGTCCCTTTTGGTGCTGCTGGAAAGATACAAGGATAGGCAATGGCTGGATAAATTGTCAGCCCATCTTGCTCGGTGCAGGTGGAGCTGTGGTGGATGTAACAATGGATTTAGATTTTCCATTGATCTGGGAAAGGCCAGCTGTGTGCATCTGTAAGAAAATAAGCTATTCCTGATATGGCTGTGTAGTACAATGCAATTACTCATTGAATACTTCTCTGACAAACTGTGAGCTTAACAGGAAGGAGCAGTGGGAAGGAAATGGCCAGCCAGATCTTCTGAGGACCAGCTAAAAGGTAAGGCCCAACAGGGAGGATCCTCAGCCAAGCGTCTCAGTTCTCCACCTTTTCCTACCGGCATTTCAGGTCCCAGAGCCCTAAAACACCAGGACAAAGGAGACGGGAGGAGGTAGTGGTGGCCTCCAGCTGTGCTGTGGAGGAGGTGTCCGCGCTGCTGCTACAACTCCTGTTGCATGTCTGTCTAGGTAGAGAAGAGAGCCTGGTGTTTCTATGCATGAGGCTTGGTGCGCCAGTGGTCTGAGAGAAGGGAGTGGTGCAAGTCAGGCTCTTCTGGGGGATCTTTGTGCCAGGAACCAAGTGAATGAATGAACATATTTCTGAAAGTGAATACAGGATGAAAGCACTACCATGTTTTGAAGGCACTACCCTATTATGAAGGCACTATTATAGGAAATTATGAGAGAAGGAACAGGAAGACTAAGAAAAATGCCTGGCTCCAAGCCTGGTGCGAGGAGCAGAATCTGGGGGTTTTCGACCATGGTTGGCCTAGACAACATCAGGTCTGCTGGCAAATGATGGGCTACACGGGTCTCCAAGAGGCAAAAGGATCCTTACCCACAGGTTAGCAGTTCTCATTGAAAGAGCTTGAAACTAAATTTGAAGTGGAAGAGGGATGAAACCGGGCTTGCTAGAAATAAGCCTGGGGATGGCACGCCAAATTGCGAGGGACAGTGTGCTTACAAGGTCCTTTGGTTCGCGACCTGAGAGGAATTGGGGGATAGAAATCCAAGTGACAGCAAAGATGCAAAGGTTATGGATGATTTAGAATCAAAAGCAAATAGTCAAATAAGACTTCTCCCCTCAAAATAGTCCCTTACTATGTGTCAACAGTGAGCTGCAATTCTGCATTTAAGAAAGAGTATACTTCCATAAGGAGGTGGGAAGAGATGACTCACCCTTTTGTGGCACTGTATTTGTGTAATCCACAGAAGAGCAGGTCCCATACTTTTCTGTAAGAGGCTGGCCACCAGGCAGATGCACGTGCTCCAGTATTCTCTTTTGCCCTAGCAAAACATTTTAGACTTGCCTCTAGTTCCCTCCATGTCTATCAATCACATCTGTGGCAGATACTTGCACTGGAGTGGATGGTCAGTGTTAACATGCTAATGTGAATGGCTTACACTTCCTGTCTCGTGTAACTCTGGGCATGTACAATAGAAACTAGAGATGCTGGTTGTGTTAGTGGGGTGTTGCCTGTTAGAAACATGGAGGATGGATGTGCATTCAGCTTCGTCTCTCCGCAGGTCTTATTCTGGTCTGAGAGCCCAGCTGGATCTCACAACATCTGGGTTTGACACTTACACCAGCCACTTCTCACAGTTCCCTTGTTTCCCTGCACAGACAGACTTACCTCTCAAACACAAACTTGTGGATGGCTTCAGCATTCCCTTGGGAGACAGGAGCCTGGGGTTCAGTTCTTGCCTCTCCATCCAGTGAGCGAATGTAACCGCTGCTAAGAAGGCTGTTTTATTCCCTAGCCTAATGGATATTTTTATGAAGACTGAAACAAAGGGAGGCAAAGATTATCCAGCTCAAAATACTTCATAGCCTCATGAACAGGGCATTCTGAGAAAAAGGGATCCTGACAAGGGAATAATTCTCCCTTTCCCCATACTGTTGAAGCTTGAACACCAAGAAGCCAGCGGTATAACATGGACAGCAAATGAGAAAGAATCTGGTACTGTGGTCTGTATGTACCAGGCCATCAGATGAGCAAGCTAGCTTCTGGTCCTGGTCCCTCAACAGCTTGTCTTTTACAGTTCACCAGCACGGAATGTTTATTCAGTGGAAATAATGCTGGGAACTGAAGTATTGCTTAGTTAATGACTTTGTTCCTGGCAAATCTGCATTCTGTACAGTAGTCCCAAGTCAACAGAAAGAGCAGATGTGTTGATTTGTTTGGGGGTTTTTGGGTTATTACAGAAAAGCTGTAGCGGGGTGGCAGAGTGGGCTGGGACTGGAGGCTGAACATAGAGAAAAGCAGCATTTGGAGAAGAACAGGGAAGTGAGAAAAGGAGGAGGGAGATGGGGGAGTTAGTTACCTGCCCTACCTTGTTATCCTTAAGCAGAGGGAAAACTGTTATCCTTGGAACGGTGCCTGTGTATCTGGAAGGAAGCAGTCTGGCACAGTGGGGTTTACTCAACAGGAGCTGCTGTAGCTGTTGAAAGTGTAGAGATTGCTGCTGCCCAAACCTGTCTTGGCAGAGAGAGAGGGAATGGTTTCATGTATGTTCCCACAGACTTGGAAAGGAGAGGTGTAGCAAAGATGGTGACTTAGTCCTTGTGCTCTTGTGACTAGTGCTCTGTGGTGGGGTTCCTTAAAGCTGAGATGTTTCCAAAGCATAATTCCAATTCAATGCTGATTGTCTGTGACATGGAAAACGTTCAGCCAGACTGTGTTTAAATCTTTGTTCTACCTCTAATTATAGTACCACTTGAATTAATTAAATAAATAAATAATATGATTAAACAGGTGCTTAAAAGTAGGATAGTGATTAAAAATAATGAATTACTACAATAATCCCAATGATTATTGATCTCAAGCCGTGATTGCATAGATGATTAACTATTCTGGTCAATGACAAATGGATGTTGGGCATTTTGTTCTCTGGCTTGGTTTGTTGGGTTTTTTTTTCAATCACTTGACCGTTTGAATATTCAGTGCCCTAAGGAATCTGAAACTGTGAACCAACTGTTTAGCAGTCTGGAAACCAGGATACTCAAAAGTGAGGATTTTTACATGGGCAGCCTCAGCTTTTGTCAGGTCTGTTCTTGTAACTGTACTTACCTGAAGCCAAGTACTGTGTTCAGGCAACAGTGATGCCTAAAAAAGTGATGGACCCCCTCAGTATGGTAATTATGAGAGTATAAACAGGAGCCTAAGTTCCATGTAAAAATCAAGATGCAGAGTCTGCATCTCAGCATCACTCAGAATAGACAGCTCAGACATCTCTAAGGAGAAGTCTTCAAATGCTTGTAGGGCAATGGTCCTTCTGGCTTGCCAGGAAGCCAACCAAAGCAGCAGTTAGCAAAGAAGGAGCAGTGCTGGGTTAAGCAAGTGAGCTGTGCTTATATCTTCAGGTGCCACTCAACCCCTCGAAGACCTTACACGTCTTCAGGGATTAGGATATTTACGTAATATTATAACTGGATCCCAGCCCTACCAGATCCCAAGAGTCTTTAACCATGAGGCTATTGTGAAAAAGGAAAGGGCTGGTGATGGCACCTCTTGTGCTTTGTGGGGTTTTTGTCTGGAACTCATGGCTGACCGTGGTCATTTGGGGCCTTTGGTAGAGTTTGTGTCTGTCCCACCACATCTCTGAATTGCAGCAGATCTTAGGTGTCTCTTTCCCCAGGCCTGGGGACTTCAAGAGTCTGGTTGTCCCCTCTAATTCATTCAGAGCTTTTGGTGCCTAATGGTCATCTAATCTGAGATTTAGGTGAGAAAAATCTGTCTCTAGGCAAAATGCAACATTGGTAATGATCTAAACATAGATATATTTTATAAATCCTAAGGCTTCATAATAAGGAAATACCTTTCCACGTTACCTGGTTGCAAGCTTTAGAAGTAGAGAACTACAGTTCATCTCATGGTTTAATTATTTGGAATGGTCCTTTCCTGTGGCACAATTATTGCAGCCACTCATTTCTAATGCAATTTATCAAAGGAGAAACACTCAGTTAGCATTTGACGCACGAATCCTGCAGCATTCCACATCAAATTGTATGCAGCACGTGGTCCAGTTCTCACTAGCAACTGCTGAAAGAGAGCTTACTTTGAAGGGGTGGGGGAATTTGTCTTTTAGAATACATTAGGAAAGAAAAATGATAGCATTGGTTGTACTCAATAGAAACATGCATGATTTTAGCTTTATTTTAGATATTACTCATTCCAAGTGATGAAACTAGCCAGTGAACACTTCATAGGGATGGTCCTTCTGAGAGTTAGGTGCCCCTGTGGACATAACATTGAGACAACAAAGCAACTTTCCCTAGCTAAAATAGTTTCTGTCTAGTTTCCTAAGCAATCTGCACATTTTTTCTGTGCCCTTTACTGAATTTTTGTAGATTAAGAAAGACTGGTTAATCTGTAGGGCATGTGCTTTATAATGATGGCTGGCCCACGCAGACATCACTCCAAATGCTGTGCAAGCCAGGAGCAGACTGCAGGGGCTTTGCAAATCCCTACAAAGAGCCGTGTACTGATTGTTCAGGCTGCAGAATCATTTCTCCAATGGTTCACAGCTGAAGAAGTGCCAAATACCGACTCTCCCCAATCTGGCTGTTACATATGGTAGAGTCTTCCTAACGAGTTGACTGCTGTGGCTGGGGAAAGCACCCTGTCTGAAAGAACACTCAGATTGTTTTGACCCTGACTATATGAGATAATTTTGAGGATAGCAAGGGCTGAAATCATTAACTGCGCTCAAACTGTGCTTATAAAGTGCTCAAGCTGAGCATATTAATTATGCTCAGAATGCAAGAAAGATTAAAGGAGGGATGCAGAGTTGACCAAATGTTGCAGCTACAGGTCAACAATTCCTGTCTAATTTTGCCTAGGAACTCGTAACTGCTTCAGAACACAGTTCTCACAGTCATATCTGAGCTCCTGATTGCCTTCACTGTGAAATCACCAGCTACTGGTCAAGATGGTGAACATATATATGTTCCTCTGTTCATATATATGAACCTCTGCAAATGCAGCAGCTCTTTTTCTGGCAAGTCCACCTTTTTGTTATTGCATTAAGATAGCAAGCCAAAAACCAATCAAAAATCTCAATGCAGTGTACCAGTGCCAGTAACACCATGTTTGCTGTGTCCTCCAGCAGGGAGCAATACAAAATCCCGTATGCTGTGAGAGTGGCCAATCCAACACGGGTGCACCTTTCCTGTGTGGGTGGGATACAGCATCTGTAGGACTGTTCTTAGTGGGCATCTGGTCCACCACAGTGGAGAGGAGTTGGAAGCAAGATCATGTTTGGAGTGGAGGAACAGGACAGCACAGGGGAATAATGTTGCTTGTAGGAAATACATGCGCAAGAAGGGCCTCCTGAAGGATAAAAAAGGAACGTGGATGGCAATGTATTAGCTGTTTGGTTTGGATAAAATGAGGATCAAGGCTAGGATACATGGTGCACAACTCTAACAGGGCAACACTGAATTCCTCTCAACATTTTCTCTTCCATTTCTCAGCTGTGCCATCACAAGTGATGACAGGGTCAGCCCCTTACGATGAACTACAAACTAGAGGAGCTATTACTACTTATTTATGTTGCTGCACACCTGATGCCGCCTGGCTTTTCAGTCTGGGCATTGGGTCCTGTTAGGGCCACAGCAATCCATGGAAGAAACAGGCCCTGGGACTTTAGCATCAGGTTCTGAAATTAGTAATTTCACTTAAACTGGGATATTGCTGATATATCAGTTTTATCAAACTTGATCTCTGGAGCATGTCTTGAAATCTGTAATGCTTCTTTGAGACAAACCATTGATTAATGTCTCATTTGCCCAAAGCCATAGTGCCTTTCTACTTGCTTGGTTAGTACATTAATCAGAATGAAGCTCATATTCTTTGCTACTACCTAAAAGTTATTCTCTTACAGAGGTTTAAGAGATGTTTCATCTAATTAAATGTGCATGATTGAACCTGCCATTTTCAGTGTTTAAGCTTAGCTCTGAATTAAAGTGCAACCGAAAATTACATACAAATACTGAAATCATAAGGGCTTTGTAACACCTAGCTTTAAAGAAGTTTCATGATTATTGTAAACAGAACAACCTGGCAAGAGAAATCTTTTTTCTTCTCCTTTTAGATTTGTTTAATAAAGGATTTATGATGCTGGAGCAAAAAACCAATTCTCTTTGAAAATAAACCAGCCAAGTCAAGGCTGACTCTTTGAAGTCCACTGCATGAACTTTATTAACTTCCTACTTAATATTAGCTAACCCATAACTGAATTAGATATTCTAAATCATTCACCAGGCTTGAGTTATCCTTATAGGTGGGAAAAGGAAACACCAAAATCAAACAGAGACATTAAGTGAAATACGTCTACAATTAGTAAGATGTTCAAGAAATGTTTCCAGTACTGTAAGTCAGTTTTATTTAAAAAATAGAGTTCAAACATTGTTTTTGATAAGGTGCAACATACATACTGTTTTCTACAATTTAAAAAAACATAACAAAATGGAACATAACCAAAGCTAAACAATATTCATAAATAGAGTGCCATTCCAACACGAAATGAGTGGGTCTCCTGTAATTCTTAAACATTCTTTGTCTGCTTCATCAAAGCATAAAGATTAATAATTAGTATCACAAAGGGTCTGTCTAATGTTATCCATGTTCTGTACTTTAATACTAAACTTTCTGGTACAGATTGCTTCAAGTACACATTAGAAGCTGAATGTAACTGAACACAGATCATGCAAAACAAAGGTACAATACTGAACTTGCATAACCCAAAGATTTTTGTTCTCTGGTTTAGTCTGACATCTTTGAAGTCCAGCTGCTTGAACAAGAGGATTGAACTGAGGTTACAGAAAGTGAGCACTATGTACTAAAGTACTTACATAACTCTCGGATTGATCAGGCTACGTGACTATATCTGGAGCTCGGAAAATTCAAAGAAATACTTAAGGCTCAGATCTATGCCTCTTGGAGTCTATTCAGTAACTTCTGAGAGATACTTGGGAATACAGATGGAAAACAGTGACAGATAATGGGCTTGTTATGGGAATATACATTAAATCATTGCAGCAGAACTGCATTTTTTGAGAAAAGCATGTTATTAATTTATATTAAGCGTGCTCCCCATTCAGCCACTCACGCTAAAAGAGCAACGAAGGCTGTAAAATGGAGGAAGTTCAACTGAAAGACACAGCCCATTACCATCTCTGGAAGTGTCTGAAGTGGTAAGTTTTCTAATTACCTAAGGCTGTCCAACTTCACAACCCTTCTTGTCATTTGAGTATCACCTCAGCCTTGATGCCAAGCAGCTTGAAGTTAGCTGTGATTATGCCATTTCTGGAGAGCTAGATATCAGCCCCTGCTCTAAGGGAGTTGAATGTATTTTGCACAGACACTGGAACAAGAAGCAGCAGTCTAACTACCCACGGACAGTTACATACCCAAAGCTTTTTTCTCTCGACCCTTTAGATATTTTAACCACTCTATCTGAAGAGGCACATGTTTGACAGAAAATAGCTGTACACCTATTTTCATGCCTTCTTCTTGGGGGGTAGCCCCATGGTCAAACTGTGGCCATAATAAGTGCATAGATCTCCATTCCTTTTGTTGTTGTTTCTTACAAACCACAATGCTGGTTTTATGGATCCTGCTCTTAAATCCTTAAAGCTCCTCATATGCAGTCTAATAAGATGAGGTGACAAGTTATCACAGGGCTGACTGTTGGTATTAGTGGATCAGGCCTCTGGGTATTAATGAGAATTTGCCAAAGAAGTTTATACCCATGCCAAGCCGTGGGCTGAGTTTAAGCTGATAACCCAAGTCAACACCCAAGTGAGTTTGTATTCATGGCCACTTTAGCCTCAGTTAGGTGACTCCGTGTCTTCTTCTCAGGAAATGACAACTGTTTTCAGTATTGATATACCATCCTGGTTCCTGTTAGCAAACATTGCCCTCAGTACTATGAATGCTCTTCAGTTAGCTCTGTCAGGGACTACATTATAAGGCAACACGGACTGAAATTTTCTTCACTAACAGAGAAGGCTTTAGACTTCTTTCCCTGACATACATGAAGCCTTGAGTTTGATTTCAAATAGCAGATAAATTCACTTCCCAACTTATTTCTCTTGGCTTATGAGCAAAAGAGGTATTCAAAAGTGTTCAAGTGGGGAGAGAAAGCACTCTTGTTTCCTATGTAAATATAAAGGAAGATGAAGAAAGTGTTCATCAAACATGTGTGTAGTAACGTTAAGAACTATAAAAGTGAAAAGTAGAACATGGTCCTTCAATTTTAATTTCAGAACAATATTGCCCTCGAAAGTATTTGTCTTAGTCTAAATCCCTTAGATTCTAGTAGTTTTGGGTAGAAAATGACATTCATACTAAACCCCGCTTGGGTTCAGTAGTGGGAATGAACTGATTTTGTTTTATGATGGCCTCTCTGTTCAAATGAGGGAATCCAATGTTTATGAGCTTGGTTGTTGACTCAGTTGGTTTTTTATGAGTTTGACTGATGACAGTTTCACAGAAAAACATAAGAAACAACAATATTATATTGCATTTCCTATTTTCAGAAGGAAAGGCTTGCTCAGTTCTATAGTTTACATAGTTTTAACAATATCCCTTTAATAATACATTGTACTGCAGATGTTCAGTTAACAAAAAGTATACAGTGAAATGTTTATGGGCTTTGGCCAGAGCTGCATATATTTATGTCAGTCTGTTGGAAACACCATTGTTTAATAGAGTACTTAGCAGATTAAAATTATCCCTTTACTTCCGTTTCTTTCACTTGAACAATTTGGGCCACGCTTGGTGTGAATGGAGTGAACATGCCAGAAGGAAGCAGGGTCATAGGAGAGAAGAGGAGGAATTTGTGGCATGAAACTTTGGGCATCTAACTGCAGGTGCACCTGGCTAGCTGTGTCCGTTCAGGGACACAATAACCTTGCACATTGCCTACAAGCTGGATCAACAGCCCAGCTTTTGTCTGGAGTAAACCACAGGCTCTTCTGTCATGAAGGGACTCCCCTCATCTCTGTCCATGAAGACCATCTGGACGCAATGGACTTCAGCTGCTAGTATCTGTATGAATTTGAACAAAAGTACCAGAGGTCTTAGATCCCTAAGTGAAGGGACCAGAGGGTCTGAAGGGGATTCAGGACATGTACATTAGGATGCATCCCATGGATGGGATGCGTTACCACATCCACCATATTCGCCAGGCCTGGAAACATCAGACTACCATTTGTTTCATTCTTCACAAAATGAACCATGAAGCTGCCTGAAATATGCCAAAAAGTAACTGAACAAAATGGACACTATATTGTTTAATACATTTTTTGTTTCCCATGAAAAATTCACCTTTAATTTACCTAGAAAAAAAAAAAAAGTAATTACTTTTTGGCCAACCCAATATTTTAACACAGGCAATGTTGACTCTGTGAATCTTACATAGGACCAGAACAAGGGTTTAGGAAAAATAAGCATTTTTACCTAAGTGGCTTGGAGGTCCCTACTGGGGGCTGTTAAATCTTGTGTTCTTGCTGCAAACAGATCAATAATTAAAGCTTTGCTATTGTTTGCATTCTCAGTCCCTTTGATCTTACTCAGCTACAGTGTTCTGGGAATGAATTCCACAGTCTTATGACTGGCAGATGCATAAAGGGTAGGTCTGCTATAGAATAAACATCTGGGACTGTTAAATGAACTTCAGCAATCTCTTGGCAGGTGCAGATAAATGCCAAGATACAGCAATGATGTGAAGGAACTAAATGGAGAATCAAGAATCAATGCAGAACTTAATCAGTTTTTAAAAAATGGTGATGTACACAAGGGGAGACAGGTGAGGCATTCAATCCCTCGTCACTAATATCAGTAAGAGCTGGTTACCACTCTCCCTTTATGCCTTCAAAAATTCCTCCCCAGGCTTCTATGGTTTTTTTTTCCTGTTGTCACAGCAAACCACATACTACTAAATATTACAGTACCTGTATGCAAAATTGCCTAGAAAAATAATAAATCCTTACAGACAAGTCACATTTCAACCTTGATAAAGGGAAACTGATGGACAGAAATGCTAAACTGTGTAAAATTCAAAGGACTAAAGCAGGGAGCAAGGGACACTATGTTTTAAAGTGAGTTGAGGTGTACTCTTGCTCCTTTAACTCCAGTCTTGATTTACTTAACGTTTACAAAAATAAATGAACATGACAAAAGTTTTCCTTTTAAAATGTGACGATTTCTTTCCCTCATGAATGCGGTATAATTCAGTAGCAAATCAATAGCCGTGATTTCAGTAACAAAACCAGCTGACGTCGCTCATACACACTCTGTAGTTCGGAGCACAAACCTTTATCTCTGTTAACAGCTTGTACATAAACAGTGTCTGCTCGTCTTCACACCTGCCTCCAGAGATACTGTGACGCTGATGCATCCCACTGGTGCTCCCGGCTCTTTGTCTCAAAGCACCACATCACTTATACCCACCAATGCTCCAATTGAGCTGTTGGGAATCTCATTAAGGAAACACAGCTTGATGTCTGCAGCTGCTCAGAGCTTCTAAACTGCTTTCCTCATTAAATAAGTGCCATCCTGCATCCAGGCCCTCTGTCAGAGGCATATTGGGCCATTCCTCATACATGTTATATTTTCTCTTTAAACAAAGCGAAACACCAAACATCGCCTTTGTGTTAATCTAGAAGGGATTCCTTTGGGGTTACTTTCTTCTTCCTTGACCAGTCTAGTTAAACATGATAGATTCAGGGTCCTGGTTTGCCATTTGAGCCATATGTCTTAATACATCCTTTTTAGTTATGATACCCAGCAGCCTCCTAGAGGAGAAAAAGGAAAGGAAAGGTCAACAATCATCTCATGTATCATCCAGTTTTTTCCCCGGTCCAGCTGCAGGGCCGTTTTGTGAGTGCTTCCTCATAGCGCTGTCTGTCTCATCCATTCCTCAGAGATAATTTTTATAAACAGCATTCTCACCTTGTGTAATTTAACTAACCCACCCACAATCATTACATTAAATACTTTGGGTTGTTATGATTTTTTGTTGGGAACGTAACTGAGTGAGGAGCTGCACCTACTGACACTTTGTACAATGAAGTAATGAATTTTCTTAGGCTCAGGATGCAAAGGACCAGCACAAAACCAAGGCACCAGAGCCCTGAGCTAGAGCATGGGGTTTAGTAATACACAGACTAAGCTAAAGTACAGACTTTCTGAAACTCTCACTGTCCAACAATATAATTCCTTCAAATTTGAGTGATAATATCTCATTTATGAAACCCAAATGAATTACATCTGTTAAGAAAGATGACGTCTATGGGATGTCTGGCCTAAAGGCTGAAAAATTTCCTAACCCTCAGTATTCAGAGGCTTTTATTTCCAGTCGTTGGAGGCCACAAGGCACTGAATTTTGAAATGATGTCATTTTTATTGTTTTTCCACCTTTCATTCCTTGTAAGTGCTAGCATTGAAGAACAAAATTTCCAAACCCAAGCACTTAAAATCAGGACCTAAATCTGTGTCCTGATAATGGTCCTTATTCTCTCAATGCTGAGGGCACTGCATTGATAGTAACAGCTGCAATATGTTTGAGTAACAAAAAGGCTTTTTGTAGAAGAGTAAATTTTAGTCTTCCGCCTTTATAAATGATGACTCTGGTTTTGCTATCGTGTCGTAAATTTTCTTCTTACCACTAGATCCTGGGATGAGCAATGCTCCCAGAATAGCTCTAATCCTATTGGAATTATGGGATGTTATTTCTAGTGCACACAGTGCAGCTCTTTACTCTTCTAATTTTGTGTTTCCCCACACCTCTTCAGCTGTTTTTTGGGGATTTTCAGTTTCTATGCCTTCCCATTTTCCTTTAAAGAAAGCTGAGCAGATTAATTTTCTTCCAGTGACATCTTTATCACAGTCTTCACGAGTGTCTAATCTAGCTGGATGTCTAGAAACAGGCACATCTTTTGCAAACAATACTACTTGCCAGATCTGCCTCTGTTGAAAACTGAACGATAGTGGGAGTCAGAACGGTTTATTTTGTATTTATCTTTACCTTATCTAAATGACAATACACTAAGGATATGGGAGAACAGAATGAAACGGGACACCTGGCAAAGGCCATTTTGGTTCTGAGTCTGAGTTCTTTTGCTGCCCTGGAGAGACACTGAGTGAACTTCCCTTATTCTTCCATTCACGAAATAGATTAAAAAAAATCAAAATACTCACTTGACTGTGTCAGAGGTGCTGATTAATTAGCTACTGTCTACGCTTGGCTTTAAACAGGAAAAATGGTGTTTTGGTTGATGCTGAAGAAAATCTCCTCAGATTCTCTAAGCATGCCCGACTCAGCATCTACTCACCCACTGCGAGTGACAAGACACTGCCGGAGCCCAAGTTTCCGGAAAATATCTACCACAGTCTCCATTGGTGTGTGGTCAGTGACAGTGAAAGGGCTCAGGTTGAGAATACGCCTCAGCTTCAGTGGATGGGGACTGTTGGGTGGCAGTTCTGGGGGGTCTTCAGTGAAATAGACGATGGAGTTGCTCACCACCCCATCCTGACGCTGCCTTGCGTTCTCTGTACAACAGAAAGATCAAGTTGGACAGTGAGTTAGGCTTGATAACAAAACAAAAGCCGTCATCCTCCTCTGGAAAGCAAAGGTAGTAGTACCTTTTTGTCTTTAGCACACTGAGGTCCCAGAAGTGGAGGTTACAAAGCAAACTTGAATTTCCTTTGAAATTCAATTCACAATTCAATTCCTTTGTTCCCTTGAAGCAAATCTGATATTTTTATGAACACACACTTTTGCTTGGTTGGGATAATGCTTTTCTGAATAAATATGCACCTCATTGCACTCACAAACATCAATAATCCAATTTATGTCAAATTTAAATGATTATATGTAATTTCCTCCACTGTGAGAATCACAAAAGAAACTACCCAAAAGAGTAGAGTCATATATGGGCATATTTGGTCATATGCCCAAAGGAGTGGAGTCAACAGCCTGTGGACGGTCCCAGCTGGTTTGGAGTGAGTTTGGTTTTTCCCAGACCTCTCAGTGGACAGGGAGAAATCTGGGCATGCTGAATGGATTTATGAAGCTAAGGATTATGAAGCTAGGG
>NW_010206968.1:21221-29785 GCF_000695765.1 Mesitornis unicolor
CATCCCAGGGATCCAGGGTAGTGTGGGTGCTGTTCTAGAGTGGCACACCTCTCTGGCATGCAGGGTGAATTGTGTGGTTTCACACTTCATTTCTTAAGTAGACTTTGCATATCTAGATTTTTAAAAGGCAGAAAAAATTAGCAACCTACTTAGAGAAAAAGAATAAAAAATAATAAAGGGAGGAAAATATATGACTTTAACACATTTTTCTCAACAATACATATATGAACACTTTCAAAAGTTTGAAAGCTATCATTCATCCTTTGATCAAACTAGGAAGTGAACTTTACACTACATTTGGACTTTATATGATCAGTATAAGCTTTTTACATTAAAGTATGCTCCAACAAGAATTCTTAGCACTGAAGTAAGTGGTTTATTTTCTTTGCAGTGTTTACCTCATTTCTACTCAACACTACAGGGCGTGACCAATGTACAAGATGGATTTCCAAATGATAGACAACTTCTCTCTCCCCAGAATAAGCATATCATGTATTTGGCTCTGAGGGTTTAACTCTGTCTTTCTTTTTTCTTTTTCTTTGCTTTTTTGTATAAATTCTTGGAAATGGTTAGAAGTATTATCTTTGATTAATATAGGTTGCTTCTGTTCTTGAGAGGCACAGCAAATCAGACCTACTCAAAGTGTGTGTATATTCTTGGAGCTCATTGCCATCAATAAAAGTGCGGAAACTTGCTCCTGTGACTTGTAATGTGTAGACAGTAATGGTTTCCAACATGTTCCAGCTGCATTTTTTTCCCTTTAATGATCATTGTCTTGCAATATTTCTGAAACTGGAACAGTGCTGTCTCAAACCTAATACCAGTACAGTATATTATTTTCAGCCTTCTCACCCCACATATTACAAGCCCTATTGTAATTTATAGGAATGATGCTAACTTTGTCTCATCTTGTTTTGATTCATACATCTAATTTCAAGTGTGAACATGCCTGCATAGCTCTTTGATATATAAGCTGTGGTAAGAGGTAACATTAATCAAGCTGAAGGTAATTCCCACCCTTTGATAAAAACCCTTGACAGCTAGGTATTTCCTTCCCGAAGCTGCATCCAAAGCAAAAGGCCCGAGCACTTCTGTTACCACGTTGTTGTACCCAAGGCAGCAATGACCCTGGACAACAGTGATTAGCCAAAGCCATGACTTCACTTTTCAAAGACAAACATCTCTCTGGAGAAATGTTAATGATGTAGTACTACAGAGCAAATTCAGTGGCATGAGAAAAAGGGTGGACTTCGTATGCAGTCTCACTGGGTGCGGGAGCTGGAGTAAAAGGTGAGACAGAAGAACAGATCAATTTTGCAGTCAGAGGGTAAGGAAAACAGATACAGCTTATCAGAAGGAGCAAAGCAAGTGGACAATGATGTCTCATTTTAGAGAGTAGTCTATGCAGAAGGCTCTTGTCATAGCTAGAGAGTGAATTAGTTCTCCCAAATGTGAAACAGCCCCTCATATTCATGAGTTCACAGTTCACAGCCTATATTAACTATGTTGCTCTCTCAGCTCCACACTGGGAAAAGTACATTATACAGGCACCTGGCTTGCGTCCAAGGCTCTGCCTTTTGTACAATACCTCTGAAGCTGGCCAAATTTAAGAAGAGCTTTACAAGGTCAAATACTCCTCTCCATATGACTAAAGTAGGTGTTGTCTAAAATGTCGACACCTATTCCCAGAGGGTGGCTCTGCTTACCTTGACCTGTCTACCTGCTCAACAAGGACCAATGGAACGACGCAATCCTGAGGGTGGGAGTGGCATTGCCATTCACTTTACAAGGACTGGATGCATTTCTAGAGCATGCTTAGTGCTCCGTTTGGTAAGAAAGAAATGATGCAAGGGTAAACCACAAGGCAGAGAGCTGTGTGTGAACAGAGATTTGATGCAGGACTCAACAGCTGTTGCCTTCATCCAAGAAGTCGGTTGTGTAAGGGAATCTGAGTTCTTCCCCAGGGTATCCCCTGGGCCACCACACTGCGGATGCACAATTTATTGGGACAGAGAAAGAAGCTGAGGCTTCTTGGTTGAAAGCATGTCCCTACATAGTGCAACATGTTGTCATACAGAAGTACCAAAGCTAGTTCAAACTGAGGAGGGATTCTGCAGGGAACAATGCAGTGAAAGAAAAAATACTGGTGTGGGCCTGACTGCTTTTCAGAAGACCTCATTCCCTGGCTACAGTGCTGCACAGATGGGGCTTATACTGTTCCCAGACATGATTCCAGTATCTCTGGATGCTGTCAGGCTGAGCAGGAGATAAGAACCTGAACAGAAGAATAAAAGATGCTACGCCACATGTGATGCTTACCTCTTGGCAAGTAATTTTATGGTTTAAGAAGACTTACTGTATGGCTCCATGAACACAACTATGAAGCAAGCTGGGGTGGAAGTTTGCAACACATGAGCTGCTCTGTGGTGATGATGAGCAGTGACTTCTGCAAGAGCTGCAAAGCCACTTTGGCCTTCAGAGAAAGAAGATTAGCTCTCAAAAATTTGGCAGCGTGGTACGAAACCAGTGTTTTGCCCTACTGTGTAATGAAACCATAAACTATGTCATTTGGAAAGGCAAAACCAAATCCAGATTTCAAGTCACAAAGACACAAACCATGCTGGAAAGATTAATCTTTTATCCGAGTCAGCACAGAATGACATCAGGATCTGTCATACTCAAGCCAAGAGAAAAAGGGTCATCAAAGATCCCTTGACAGGTGAGGATTTTAGGAAAACTTATCTATGCAGAGACGTTTTTGATTTTGAATCTCAGTTCTGCCTCAGATCCTCTGAAAGAGGCTCTTAATTAGAGCTGCTCAGGAAACAGTACCTTTTCCTCTGGAAAACGTGGATGTCAAGGAAATAGTTTTGGAACAGGAAAGCATTTTGATCTAAAATGATTGCCGAGTTTATTTTTAACTGATTTCTTTGTTATCAGTGCATAGCTGGGCATTTTCACACATCTTCTAGATAGCCCATCTAGCCATGTTGCCATTTATGACCTGAATCAAAAAGCTCGGTTCTTCCAACTTCTCTGACTCGCTTCAGACAGCGTTTGATCTTTCTGCTTTTCAAGTGAGGGCTCTGCATCTTCACTCCATGCAGTTTATCCCACTGAGACACCTCCCCCAGAGGAGATGCAAAGGGCTATAAAGTTAGGATGGCAGCAAGTGTTACAGCCATGATGTGGCATGGGCAGTGAACCCAGACACAGTGTAGGCTAAATACATCTAATTAAGGTTTTTTACTTCTCACAGGGGAATGCAGAATACATTTGAAAATCATTAGCAAAAGCAGGATAAAATACCAATTGTTTTATAAATGGTGTAATCTCTTGGCATTTACACATTTGGTGAAGCTTCAGACACATATTTACTTTCCTAGCCTGGCTACACAAGGCATCTCTTGTTACTACCAAAGGAAGATTAGCCCTGTGAGAAAATCAGTTGTTTGAATGGGATATTCAGCTGGCAGCCTTGGACTTCTTCTTGGTGTCTTTAAAATCCTCTTATACTGAGACTGGTATACAGAGGAATATAACTTCATTGAGGTTTTTTTTAATTTTGCTTATTTTTGGAGGAGAGAGGAAGAAGCAACCAGCGACAGTGGGCTTTTAATGAAAAAGTTAAACTCTTACACTTCTTGGAAGTTAAATTGCGATTGTACAACTAGAGGAGCTGTAGAACTGGCAGTAAGACCTGTTCTGCTTTCCTCTGTTTTGAGAAATTAGCAGTAGAACTAAATGCAAACTGAATTCAGTTCATAAAGTATTTTCTCTAACTGAAATGACAAATTATACCACAGAAGGGAAAAATGAGAAAATAATTTCTTACTGAATTCTGCACTACTTTTTAAGGGGAGAAAACTGGGCTCTGTCATTTCTTCTTCTGCATGTAGTATTGATGCAGCATTGATGATTATCTGCTGTGAGATGAGAAGAGGGGAATCAAGTAACAGCTGAGTGCCCTTAAATAAATTAATATAAATGTTGGGTCTAATCACTTAGACTGAGCCTTTTTACATCCAGGGGATGAAAATAAATATCCATTTAAAAAGCACATGCTTTGAAGATCACTGTTATTTTAAACTTTATTTAACTTTGTGAGAAGTGAGCTAGAAAATGGCCCTCAAAAACAACTCTGATTTTCCATTTAACAATTTACTTTTCTGAAGAATATGGGAGTTTCCATCTGAGACAACAGCTTTTTAGAGGTGCCTGAAGCAGATGGATGAAACAGGCCCGCACAAAGAAGAATAATTCCATGTCAAGATTTGGGTATGTCAGCTATTCCGCTGCCCTGCAAAGAATAAGGCAACCATGCCCAGCCAGCAACCTGCCTGCCTGCCCAGCTGGCCCTCAACACCACAGGACTGCCAGAATTGGGAGCAGACCATGAGGTTGACTTGTCAAGCTCACAGACCTCTGTAGCTCTGGAAGCCATGGGTAGGGGGAAGATGGGAACACTTGCTTTCATCCAATATATCTGCCTTTTCAATCCCCACCTAGCCATCAGGCCAACCAGGAAAGGACCTGATGGATCAAAACCTGTAATGACCCAGACTGGGCTCTCAGGTAACCAGCCAGCTATCCACTGGGTGCTTGACAAAACTCAGCCATCTTTACCAAACAACATCCTCCACTGAAAACCTTTCCACCCCTACTGCAAAAGGCCTGCATGTGAGACAATTTGAGATAGTGCATCAGAAAGAAGTACAGAGACTTGTACTTCATCACAGGGTGTCAAACATTCACAGCTGCTCCAGCTGCTGCCAACAGCCAATGGAGACTGCAGGAAGCTCAGCACTGTAGGGGTTTTTGATCAGGTTCTTGACAAAAATTTGGGCCATATGAGTTGGGTTTATCTCTGTTGTCTCTAGCAAAATCATGTACTGTTGTGAGTGACAGTAAAATTAAGCCCACAAAAATCAAGCCCACAGAAGTCTACCAGGTGGTATGTTGCAATAGAAAAGATTCCAGCTATGGGTCCTAGCAGCTGATAAAAGCCAAACTTGGGGAAAAAGTTAGGTTCAGTTATTACTGATACATTTTTCAAGGTGAGTAACACTGGTAACATCCTACCCTATCAAAATCCCTATCAAAACCAAACTTGTATGTACACTCTACTCACTTATTGCAAGAATCAGCTCTCGTCTCTGTGCAAATCCAATAAGTCTCTCCGAGTCTTTTGAAACCACTACTGGAAAGCCATTGTAGTCAGTCTCTTTGATTAGTGTCTCGACATCCTCCACTGTCATGCTGTCCTGCGTCAGAACAGAGAGAGGAGCTTCACCGCGCCTTGGCCTCATGACGTCCGTTGCCAGGGTTCGGTGGGTGAATTCATCCTTCACGTCCAGAAACGGGTAGCCGTTCAGATGAATGTGAGCTTCGTAGATCCCTTCTTTCCCAAAGGCATCTGCCACCCACTTGCTTGTGACAGCGGCAGCCATAAGAGGTACGATGTACTCCAGGCCTCCAGTCAGCTCAAACATAATCACCACCAGGGAGACCGTCATTCGGGTAACACCACCTGCCAACAAGGAACACAGTCAAGTTTCCCTCAGTGCTCTTGAACTACACATACTGAGCAACTAATTTATATTTTTGAGTCATACACTCAAAAAGGCACAAGATTACTCATGCTGAGTACTCTGGCCTTATACTTTGTGAGGTATTTTGGGGTTTATTTCACTGAAGAAAGATTTTTCATCTGCAGCAATTTTCATCAAAAAGATTGAGTGAACTTGCTTAAGTCTAGAATGCTAACATTGAAAAGCAAATCATGAGTGCTAAAAGACTGAGCTATCAAACCAGAAAGCATTCCAAAGAGTCAGCTATGCTGGATACTTAAGAAACTAAAACTGAATCATTCCATTAGCCCTCTGAAATGACTCCAAAAATCAGTTAAGAATTATGGCTGGGGCAAGCAGGAGCATTGAGAGCTGGCCTTCTCATCGGTTTACCTATCACATCCATACTGAAGAGAAAACTAAGCATTTTCTTTGGGCATGCCTCGGTTACAAAATCTTATATAAGGATAGGTTAAGGCTCCTGCAAGAGCTACATTGCAGCTTAAACCCCAGATTTTGATATCAGTATAACATACAGTTTGAACAGTATAAAATTTGGTTTGAGGCCATCTAGGCACACAGCCGTAGACGGAGTTATAGCTATATTTTTCAGTCTAGTCTTTCTGTATTTATTTCGTAAGCAAGCTCCTCGCTCCTTCAGTTTATATTAAAGGATAAAAACAACCATATAACTGCAGACAAGAGTGGACATATCACTGAGTTATTAGGTAACATTTCTCTGCCTCTGTTCAAAAGGTAGATGTAATAAATCTGCTATTTTTAGGTCTCAAAATACAGCATCATTTTAGAGGAGAGAAATCAGCAAACAGGTCATTAAAAGATGCTTTTAATCTAGCAGCATACAGGAAAATTAAATTGTTGCTTATTTAACACCATGATCCAGATACGACTTTCATCTGAGGAATGCCTTAAACTTCTGACTCTGAAAAGCTGAGAGCAGATACCAGACTAAGGATCATTTGATACTTATTCTCCATCTCTTACTCTAGGGAAGACATACATTAGGCTTAAGAACAAGCAGTGACCATTCTGCTGTATGTATCAACATACTATTAAAATCACTGCACCTGTATTTGGATATTTTAAAAGAGGAAGTGATTGCTGACTAGAAGATCAACTGGAATATCAGAACAAACATTATTTGTATAATTTCTTTTATGACCATTAAGATCATTTATGGACAAAACGAAGCGCTTTACTGTTTTAGACAGTAAGTATCATCTTAGCTATTGTAATGTGTCTACATGGCTGTAGGTGTTCACATCCAAAGGCATGATCCAGATTGCCTTTATGATCCCTAGAGAAAAAGAGGCACCTTTGAGGACAAATTCTTCTGTCCATTTGCCTGGTTTTATACCTCTATTGCCAGATGAGACTGATCTTTCCAGTATCTCATTTTTCTCTCTTGACTGTGAAGTGTATCATCACAGCTAGCTCAGACCGTGATGTCTACCTTACAGACATTAAATTTAGACAAGTAAATCCCACCCTTCCTTCCTCTGTAAGTGATAGCACAAATAATCCTAGTTTTCTAGCAAGAAATTCTGAAACTAAAACTTTTCCAGCTCTTCCCCGAGTACTTTCATTTCAATTCTTTCATTCCAAATCTACCCAATTCCATTAATCATTATTTCATCGGCTAATGGTAGTATCAGCAAAATTAACAAAAGGAGGTAGAACTTTCAATTGCTGAAGGGAAAATCTGTGATAAAGCAAAAACATGTTCAGATGGTATGGCTGTAACATTCTTGTTGCATCTACAACTAGAAATTTGATATGTGAGGTATTATTCAATGATGTTGCTTTAATAGTTAACAGATCATTCCTGTTATATCCAATAAACCCTGTTGATTGAACATAACCAGATATTGGCCTATGGTCAATAGGAAAACCAAAAGACAGCCCCATCCACCAGAATGTGACACACAGCCAAAATAAGATCCAGAATTTTTATCTCTGCATAGCTTAAAGTTTGGCCAGAGCTCGGAATTTTGCTCCCTGCACTGAGAGAGAGCAGAGTCTGAACAAGGAAGTAGCTTTAGTCCAGCTACAGTGGATTTCATTACATCAAAAGGAATTTAAAAAACCAAAACAAAACAACAAAAAACCCAGAAACACTTCTTGGAAACCTGTAGCCTAACTTTATATTTTTCTTTCCTTCTATGTGCTTTTTGGCAGATTACAAGGAGTAGGCATTGACAATTGTAAGCCTCTTTTGTTAACTACTTGGCAGATCAATTGAGAGACCATTAGAGGAAAGTGCCCATGCTTTAGCCCATCACGTCTTGATTTCAACCTCTATTATGTCCAGAGATGCCAGCATAGGACCTAACACAAATACACAGCCCTCTTGAACAATTTGTAGGTCTCCAAACATTGGTGTTACCCATGTGCCAACCAATAATCAGCAGGTACTGTACCCAAGCAAGCTGCCGCTCCCACCATAGCATAAAGTCCTGGCGTGACGCAGTCTGCCCCAGGACGGCACCAGTTCCTGAAGATGATCCAGTCGTGATGGTGATATGCCAGCTGCTCTACTCCAATCCCAACCATCCTGCCAGCCATGGCTCCAACAGCCATGCTAGGAATGAAAAGGCCTGAAGGGATCTTGAATAAAACACATATAGAAGCACCTTGACAAAATTGACCGGTAATGAAATCATTGATGAATCAATTTATTTTACAGTAAGCGAACCCAGTTTAGTTATGAAATGTTAGCTCAGAAGGCCATAGCCTTTTGGCAGCCCAAAGTGATATTTCCCATGGTCTGAGATAGGTTTCTGCAGTGATTGAGTTTGTGTGGCTACCTGTGTATTAATAGCATCATAAAATTTTAATGCCTCTTTTAAAGCAATTTTGAATCCTACCTGCTGCACCACTCTGAATTTGATAGATAAATGGTGTTTCTGAATCACAGGCTGCTTTTAAAGTCAAGATGCTCCTAATTTTGTCTCTATTGCTTCCTCAGCAGGA
>NW_010206968.1:29815-44692 GCF_000695765.1 Mesitornis unicolor
TTAAGAATAAGCTTAACTGAAAAGAACATCTTGATTTTAGCCTCTATCACGTGAAGTACTTTACAGTTTTATTACTACTTTTTAAGGCCAAATCAGGCCAGAATTTAAAGTAAAAGTCAAATTGTAGAGAAAGGAGGCTTACTGCCCAGAGGCAGCTATTTCTTCATCTCAGTTTGCTATATATTTTACAGGAAGCTCTGTGAGTCATTACCTTGTTGTCTGCTACACGACAAGTCACAAATCATGAAAAAACAACACTGAAATGGAAAAAAAAAAAAGAAAAAGAAAATGAAAATTCACTTTGCCATAGCGAGGTGCTTTTTCTCTTAGATGCCACGTGCACCTGTCAAGTTGAAGACAAATTTCCTGGCAGAGAAGACAACTCAGATCTGTTGCAAGGGCTTGCATGGAGTTTTTTGTTGTTTTATAGAGAGGAAATGTTGTTATATATTTTTAATTCTAAAAATATACCTTGAGCTTCCTAGAAAACTAAACTAACAACCTGAGCATGGCTCAGGGGCATTAGAGCTGACAACAGCAGGAGCCATCTTCCCCACCCTGTAGTGTTAATTTTGCTAGTACCATTGGATTGGGCCTTCAAGATTTGGTGGGTAAAGCTATTTTACCTGCTATTTTCCATGATAGTTGAATCTGTCAATTGTTTCTAACAAATTTTAAATATTCAGACTAAATAAAGAACCACGTATCAAATAAAGACCCACACTCAGTAGTTTTTAACAACAACTAGCTGCCAGCCCCAGCAAATCACCTCTGTTATCAGAGGTGAGCACCTCCTGTGGTGAAGGGCATCTCATTTCAAATCTTCCTCCAGAAATATTACACCTGGGCTCTTAAATTCCCACTCATGCTCCCTGCTCAGGAAATCAGCAGGACTCAATCATTGGTCCTAAGTGGCCACCTACTATTCAGGAGTTCTTGCCATCAGGGATATTCCAAATTGAGAAAACAAAACCCCCAAATCTTCAACAACTTCCTACTATTTTTGAGGTAATAAGCCTTCTAAAAGACAGATCCTCAGTTCTAGTTACATTTTTAAAAGATAGATGAGATGCTTTAGCTTTGAGTGTGGCATGACATATAGTGTGTAACTCAGAAAAACTTCCCACACTCTGCTGCAATCAGATCCAAAACAAAATGATCAGATAATGGGAGCTGTAGACAGATACGTGTTTTATATGGACCCTAGCAATCAGATATATAAAACTCACCACAAACAGCTTTATATGTATTGAAAGCTTGGATAAATTGTTCTTGGACCTGTCATCACCCATTTACGTGGGAGAAGGAGGAGGAATGGAACAAAAAAGCTGCAAATCCAGAATAATGAAATGATACATCTGTCAGTCCTCCCACTCATTCCCTCTTTTGTTTTCCCAAGATACAGTTCTTAAAAAGCTTCAAAAGTAGAACTTTTCAGCTACTTTTATATTTTTGTGAGGTTTTAAATTGTAAATCAGTAAATTCAAAGCTATTACTTCCTTGGCCATAGCTACCTTGAGGCACATTAAAACATTAATCCAGCAAGACAAACAACAATATAAATAGTCCATATCCCTGAGAGAGCTGAAAGACAGCTGCAGTGGGAATCATCTCAAACTTGCTTATCGGCAACAATTTAAACTCCCACCCACATTCCTTTTTCACTTAGTAAAACTGATGACTAGAAGGTGGAAGAGCAGGGGTCATCCCTCTGCTGTGACAGGGGCCCACAGAGCAAGGTGCTGCTGGGCAGGTGAACCACCAGGCATCTCAACCATATCTGCGTGGCTGGGGGTAGGCCAGAGGCACACAAGCCCTGCCAGATAGACCACAGTTGCTGACAGCAACCCAGCTGTGCCCCGTGCTCACAACAGCTTCCACATCCGCCTCCGATTTACCTTCATGCCGAAAGTGAATATCGTGATGACGATTTTAAACACCAAAGCCAAGGCGAGCTGCCACATGGCGGTATAGACTCCGGGGCCGGCAGGTCTGTCAGGAATGTCATCCACTGGCCGGGTCATGTTTGGGTCATTGATATAGTCACAGAGCTGCGAGGACTCCAGGGCACCGCAGTCGTTGAAGAGCTCCGAGATCAGCTCGCTGGTGCTTCTCCGGGTGTAGGGGTTGGGGTAGGCGATGATGGCAGTGATGGCTGTTATCACTATGACCTCCAGGACAGGGTATTTGCCGAGTCTGGTGGTTTTTCGCCTCCTGCACCAGGCGATGTTGCATCGGATAAAGAGGGTCCCCCAGAGGCCACCGAAGACACCGAGCAGGATGAAGGGGAAGAGCTCGGCCATGTACCAGGGGGTGTGGTACTCCACATAGAACAGGACCAGCCGGCTGTTTCCAAAAGGATTGATGGACCTCAGTGTGAAGGCAGCCACAAGAGCAGCAAAAAATGACCTCCAGAGTGTTTTCAGAGGGAAGTAGTAGCTGACCTAAAACCAAGCAGAGACCGTAAACACTTCACTGAGTTTGAGAGAGGCTGTTTGTTTTAATTATTCACTGGAGCACTGTGCACAATAAGCCATCTTCGTGTGATCCATCTGTGACTCTACATCTGGCTTTACTGGGAATACCAGTCCTTACTGCAGCCAGAAAGTGTTCACAAAGGTTTTAGAAAAAGACATGTTCAGATTTCAGATAGCAGCAACCAGTGAAAAATCAGTAATTCTAAATCCAAAGTTGCTGGCTTGAGACAGTAAGACAGGTGCTCAAGAGCTTGGCCCATGCAACAACAAGCTGAAAGCTGGAGAAAGCTCAGCACAGTGATACATTTCCAGATTAAATTATTTTGTTTCTTTCCAGAAAGCCAGTGCTCTTCTTTTACTCAAATTATGCTAAAATGCCTGGTTATTTCTTCTTACTAGAAATCAAAGATTATCTTTGCTTTAGAAGAAGGTATCAAATGAAAATGTATTTATCAAAGCAAGTGAACTGCCAGGTCTCACCTCTTCCAGACTAAAAAGCACACCTCCAATCGGAGCCCCAAAGGCAACAGAAACCCCTGCGGCAGCTGCAGCCGAGAGCACCTACAAAGCAAGTATTTACATATAAGGCATGAGTCCTTTGAAACACCAAGTATCTGGACAGAGGAATTAGAGATGATTTGAGCCAACCTCACCTCTCTCCGCTTTCCTTCATTCTTGCTGTACTTTGAGAAGAGGCTGCTGAAGAAGTTTCCGCAGCAACAGGCCACGTGGACTAACGGCCCCTCTTTCCCAAGGCTGAGGCCTGAAGATACCACCAGAACCAAGGTGACTGTTTTGATTAAAAGTGTCCACTTTCCCAGGTAGCCCCTAATAATGAACCCACTCAAGATGGTTTTTATCTGGAAAGCAGGAAGAACATGTTGAAGAACTGAAGAAACCTTTTCTACTCTGAGCTTGCAAATGGAGTTAAAACCATAGTGTAGTTTAAAAAAAACAATCACGGACTGCTTGGAAAGAGACAGTGATGGTGAGAGGGAAACTCTAGGTAGGGCAGCTTTCCCACAGTGATAGCTGAGCAGGGGTTATGCAGACCACACTTTTACTGTTGTTAGGGGTGGTCCCCTGCGTCAGTAAGGAGCCTTACAGAGATCAATAGAAATATGAAACTGTTACAGATCTCCTTGGCTTACAGGATCAGAGTTGAACTAGACCCAGCTTTAACAAACCAGAAAAAAGCAAATAAACAACCGCAGACTTTTCCCAAGTTAAAACAAGAAAAAAAGAAGTACTAAATATTTGGAATGACCATGCCATAAAAGCATGCGAGTATTATGAAATGAGAAAGCCCAAGAGATCTTATTTTTACACGTTTTCTCTTAGTTTTGCATGTGAGTGGCTAGAATAAAGTGCAATGCACATGCATGACACACAGACTGCAGAGTGGGATTTGGGTTTGGACTGTAGCCCTGGAAATGCACTGGAGCTAGGCATCACCCCACATGAGACATTTACCACTCAGAAACAAGATTTACAGTTAACTATGTAAAATTTATAAAAACAAAGATATATCAAATATGTAACAAACACGCACATATGACTACTTTGAAACATGGAAATTATTTAAATATTTCAAATTATTTATGGTAGAGTTTTTTCTGATTGGCTATGAATCATTTGAATGCTTCTCCTAGAGGCAAAAAAAAAAAAAAATCATGCCAAGATTTCTAAAATTTGGGCAGCTGATTCTGTTTGCCTGATTCCTATGTAATAATCCTAGTGGTTCTATAGCACTTTCGACAAAAGATTGCCCTGATTTCCAAGAATTTGAGTAGCTGAGCTGCTTGAATTACAGGGTTCCTCTTTTTAACAGCTTAGACATGGACTCAATGGCTCAGTATGTATGTGAAATACCAAAAAACAAGTAGAGGTTTTGGCTGCCATAATGCTGTTATGCCAGCTTGACATGGTATACAAGGACACAACTTGCAGAAGATGGACAGTCAGACACTTTTCAAGCATCCCAAATGATAGGCATTTTGCATCTTCAGTAGCTTAGGAAACCTTAGCTTTGTAGCACTCCCTCTTTATTTTATTTTGTTTTTATTTAAAGCCTAGCCTAGAAAATTACTGGTTTTGTAACTGGCCCAAGTAATTTCATCCATGGAAAATTCTATATAAACTTCTAGTGAGTATGTGTCTCAGCTATGAAAAGTTGGAGTCCATGAAGTGATGACTGGGAGCTGCTGATTTTTAATTCAAGCCCTGGCAATGAAGAAGTATGTATATTAACCTGTCACAGTGGCATTTGAACATTTTCTATTATGAAAAATTTAGATGGGGACCATAAAGGCACGTTAGAAAGAGGAATGAAGACAGATGAGGTGGAAAGACAATCTTCTTGTTCCTGTGCTATCTCATAGTACAGTTTTGAAATGGGAAAAGGCAGCAAATTATCTTTTCTTTGTTTTGGTTTTTGGATATTCATCCACAAAAAGAAACTCACCTCGGGGATTCCAGAGCCACAGGCATAGGGAGCAAACACTCTGACCAGGGAGACTGCCAGGAAAGCAAAACACAGAGCCCACATAATGTATAGAAAATAGTTTAGAATGTAAGCACTTGCACCCTAGAAAAATAACAGTAACAAACATTGTTAGACAAATGCAGGCTGGTAAATCTCACACTTCTACTAGGGATCATGATGGCATGGAGCTTGGTCTTTTCAGTTACATGCTAGCTGCTGCTTTTCCTTAGGAAGGACAAATGACTTTATATATTTCAACAATGTTATTACTCATGGAAAGAAGCAGCATACTAACATATACCTAACCCAGTCCATATTGTCTGTTTGCAAGGGACACAAACACCTTAAATAGAGCATCTTTCAAGCACTAAAAAATTCAGCCAACCACAAGAAGTTCCAAAACATCAAATAAATCTGTCATAAGGGCAAAAGTAATTTGTAATAAAAAAAACCACCTAATGAAGGAATCTGCTGTGTTCACCTCATGGCAGGTGACAGGGGATGAGATCCTGATACATCTTTTTCTGATGGCTGCTATTCAAAGGTCACCCCTCCATGCAGAAGCTGACCTTTCCAAATGACATCCCTGCATATATCAGTAGCCAGTTCAGTTCACAAACGGGAAGGGTAAATCCTTTCCTTCTATATCATGCTATCTATAATATGATAGGGCTGAAAATCATTTAAAAACACAATGGCTTGCAGATCCCACTCAGACGCATCTCAATCATTTTTGCCCTGATATTTTAAAAGCATTCCAGTCAATACTAAAACCTGGCTTCAAAGTGAATAGCATTACTGATTAAATGGAAATGCTAACGATCATTAGCAATGGTTGACTGTGCAGTGCCACAGTGAAAGCATAGTCAGTAGTGACCTTCAAGCTTTCTACCTGTCTTCAATGGTCAAGTCAAAACTGTTGTTAAAATCTGCCTTAGAATACCCCTCCATCTTCATACGCATAATATTTAGATTAATTTCAAAAACCCACCTACACAGACAAAAGATAATCTAGTCAGAGGCATCGAATTGATACAAGGATCTTAAGTCTTTGAACAATCTCCTCCAGCAACATTACAGTGCAGAATGAAAACCAAGACAAAGCTCAGTGCATGAACTGGTATGAATCCTTCACCTCTAATTGAACTCTTCCTACCGGATGCAATCCCAGCTGCTCAAGAATATCGGGGCCCCTGCCTTTGCTCTGCAGGACAGCAGCCTGGATATCAACATTATGATAAATCAAGTAGGAAAACAGGCATTAATCAGTTGTACCGTGTATTCAGTTAGCAGAGCTGGTCAGGCGCAGCTCCCAGTCATAAAAAACCTAGAGCTGAGAAACCTCCCTGTTTGCAAACCTGTGAGGAATCAGCCTTTAACAGCACAGATACTTGCTAGCCTCATTTTCCAGGTCTCTGTCCAATTGAAAAGATGGTAAGGGAACCACTGGCCTTATCATTACGGATATATTTGGAAGAAGGGCCATTTGTTAAGGTCCTCTTGTGGTTGCTGAAGTTAGCAGCTGGCTTTGCTGATAACAACAGAAGGGCAATACGATGCCATCTCCCAGTGCCCTGGGACTAAGCAGTCATGGATCCCACACTGTCAGTGATTGACATCCATCTGTAGCAACCATGGGTCTTTGTTGCTACAGCTGAAGACGGTCTCATTTCCTCATGAATGTCTTCTTCTAGAGCTTTAAATTAGAAACAGCTATGGCAATATTTACTTTTCCTCTAGAGAAAACCCTGGATATGTTGCCACAGGGCAAAATTCTCCTGTCAGTGTGAACCTGGACTTGCTCCAAAGAAGACCAATGTCATTGTGACAATGACAGTTGCTGTATCGACTTGGCCCTACAACGTGGAGTGAAAACTGCAGTTTTATTTCTAAATTAACTGGAGTCAAATTAACTTTGGGGTTGTTTTTTTTTTACTTCCTCTTCTCTCACATCTGAGAAGTTACATGAAAATTTTATCAGCTCGTTACTGCAATCACACATACACCTACTGCACCGTGGCAGGACCCCACAAGAGTCTGTATGGCCAGTTCAGTCTTATACCTTGGGACAACTCTCATTGTTACATTTTCCAGATATCTGGCATCCTGCAGGTCCAGTTACAGCAGTTGATAATGATTAATTATGATAAAACCTTTGGGAAGTGAAGTAGTAGTAACTCAGTAGAGCAAATGGTTCATTTCTCATTCATTATGTGCCATTACCAAAGGCCTGAACCAAAAAAAGTCTTAAGCATCTACACTGGTATTGGAGACCAGAAAAGCTCATCAGCAGAGATGGTTCTGCTAAGACCTTTTCCACTAGTGGCTCGAAGGACTCACCCTGGCAGCAATAGTAAAGAAGCAAGCAGGAGAACTGAGCAAAACTTTGTATTTTAGTTTGCAAGATATGGTGTCAGTCCAATTTAGGTACAGATGGAACACAGCTGAAAAGAACCCTCACAAACTCAGAATACTGAAATAAACCACACCCCTCAGGATGCCATCCTCTGCTGGCCAATGCTTGTTTTCTCCAAAGGCCCAGAGTTCTACTCTGAGAACTCACAGATCTTAGAGGCCCATTTGTTTCGAGAAAGGGCCTAAAAATAAGCCACAATTAATGGGTTTTTATCCCACTGTAACAGTAGACTAGGGGGCGAAAAATCAAATTTGCATACAAAGAGAGTAGTTTCACAGTGCCCACCTAGCTGATACCTTTCTTACAGGCCACACCACACAGCAGCCATGGCTGCCGATCTCAAGCAGCAGGTGAAAGTAATAAATTTTCTCAAGGATATGTCCTGTTTATGTATTCCAGCCTTTCAGAGTAACAGCATGTCCAACACATGCACAGGATTTCCAAATCCCGTAACAATTGTAACATTCTCCTCTTTTTTTCCTTCCCACATTTTTTTGTTCTCTTAAAATACAACATCGTCCCCAGTCCTGCAACTTTATACCAAGGTAATATTTCTTCCCTGTTACAAAGACACAGCCCCCCAAACCATCTGTTGATGAAGACCAGTCAGGACCTGGCAAACCTCTGGCAAAAGGAAGCTTGGCACTGTGGACTACAAACTGGGATTAAATGGTGGGAATATTCAGGAACAGTGAGAACCCCACTACTTTCACTATGGTTAGTTAGAACTATGGAAAATTGGGCTATACATATTCACAGACACTCTCATCCAGTACTATTTGTGCTGTAATCCTAAAGCAACACTGAAAGGAACATCAATGGCAAACTTGTATGATGATAAAGATGCCCTCTAACTCTTTTGGCAGGACCAGATCACCTCCATACTAGGGCAAGACCTGAGATAATCTCTCCAAGTCACCCATTTTTTAATTGCCTGGCTGGAGATGATTTATCCCACAGAATTATATTTCTTTCTTCTCCTGTTATTGACCAAACTACATTATCAGATTTATTTTTTTTAAATAGTTCCATTACATACTTAAGTCAGTTCTCTTCAAAGCCACATTCATCCTACCTCCATGTCATATTCAAGTCACTTGTAGAAAGGGGGGAAAGGGGATTCAAGACAATAGCTCTGCCCAAAAATTTGGGTTGTGAAGGGATTAATATTATTCAATACATTGAATAGCTTAGGTTGAAAATAAAATGTCCTTTTCATATTTTTATAAAAGTATTGTCTGCTAAAAGGAGTACAGAAACGCCGCTTCCGATGTCTTCAAAATTAATTTTTTACCTGTTTTTCTTTGAAACAACATCCTTTGTATTTAAAATTACTACATTTTTTTTAAAAAAAGGATAGAAAAAGGCTCTTAAAATGTAAGTTTCATATCAGTCCAGATCAGCTTTTTTCCTTCCTGTCCCTTCCTTTGCAAATTTTTCACTTTGGCCCTCTCCCAGGAAGCCCATTATTTCCCCAGCTTTCAGCACTAGCTAAATATGTTGCTATCTGATAGAGGAACTGATTGCAAGGCTCTTACGCAGCTCCCACTACTATTCACAGAATCTGAATACACAAAAAACATCTGCAATCCCCAACATTTCCTCCTCAATGTATTTGTCAGGGATCATCTTTTTTGTCCCATGAAATTGGATAGCAGCTAAGGTCCCCTAGTGATTACGTTATGAGTGTTATGAAACACTTTTGGTTTAATACTGATAAAAAGAGAGAGCAATCTCACAGTTCTCCATTTTTCCTCCCAGACGACACTGAAATACCAGGACCTCTCCCAGGTTAAGCAGATATTGCTTGTGGAAATGTCTTTTTTCGCAGAGCTCTCAGTTCATTACTTTCTCTTTCAGAGAACCTCTCTGGAGGGAACGTCAGCACATGTGGAAAAAGGGCATTCCCCGGCCTGCTGCGACCCCAGCCTAATCAGGTCTCCCGTACCTCAGACTGGCTTACAAGAAGTTCAGACCATTTCTGCCACTGGGGACATTTGTCCCTGTCATCAAACGTCGTTTCGTTAGACGTCCAGCAGCACTGCTCGTGGCTGTACCAGAAGGCAGACAGGCAGACACCCTCCTTCAGGTCTGTCATCCAATCCACAGCTAAATCTATCACTCCAGCTAACGTGCCTGGGAAAAGAAATGCAGAACAAGAAAACATGGCATTAAAAAAAGTACCAAGTCGCAAGGAAAAACTGATCATAATAACAAGAAAAATACACAATTTGGGGAAGCAGCTGCAATGTAAGCACGGATATAGCAAAGAACTAGGGGCAATAATGAATTTGCAGAGAAACAGCCACATCAGCTTGTTGTCTGACCTTCAATGCTCTCTCGTAAGCTTTTATTTTAAATATTATCAATTTCCTACTGCTTGCCAAATAGGGAAGGCATAGCTGTTGTAGGGCCTGATCCTGCAGTCTGTCCCAGGCAGGTGCACCGTTTGATGGAGATAAGCAGGACTTCATGTGGGGTACACATACCACACTGTGAATTTCAAGGGTAGGGGAGGAAGAGGGTATGTAAGTTTTCCTATAGCCTCACTGGTCCCAGTGCAGCAATATTTTAGAAGGACAATTTCAGTACAGAAGCGATATGGGTGCCAAACTTTGATTTATGAAATTGTTGGGATAGGCCTCTCGATCTGTACATTCATTAACAATCCAAACACACAGAATAAAATTATCCTTCAAACCCTCTCTATACCAAGCTAACCCTCACCTCAGTTTTTTCCCCAGTAATTACATAGAGCTACAGCGGCACCCGGTGGCCACTGGACACAGACACGGGTAAACCTGATGGGCCCAGACACACACACACACAAAAAGGGAACATCCTGCTTTTTCTAGGACATCTGCCCATCAGCAATAACAACCTGCCCCAACACCAGCACCCTCAGAGCAGATGTGTCCTCATGAACCCAGGACCAGCAGGAAAGGGAAGACTGGGAGCAGTCAGAGCACAGAAAGGCGGTTTCTGGAAATCATTAAACCACCAACTCATAGAAGAATCATTTAGTGTTTTCCAAACCCCTCTCATACATAATGGACAGTAGAATTCAACGTTATTTTTACAAGTAATCATTTACACAATTTCAGGAAACCAGTAACGGATTTGAAGAAAAATTATTGGTGCAGTTCAGTAGAACTAAAACACTGAAAAAAATCTGCATTGGAAAAGTCAAAATTATTTGGGTTTATGTTTCAGAGTCTGAAACTGTATTTTCCCTTCATGTATATATAAAGAAGAGAAGCCAGTGGATATAGCAACTTACAGAGCTCCCCTCCCACTACTCATCATCCCCTCTCCTTGCCCCTGGTAATGCCTGGGCTCAGCTGCCCAAGGGCTCATCCAGAGTCCACGCGGCTGAGCCAGGCTACTGCCCTCAGAACAGCAGCAGCTTTTGCCTGTTCGGCAGGGGAAGAAGGACCATGGAGGAGCCAGGCTCATCCATGCAGCCCTGTGTGATCACACAGGTGCCCTCATGGCAGGCTGGCTTCTCTGAGCAGGCAATGTTTCAAGCAGAGAGGAAAACGACTTGAAGCACCTCTCGACTGCACCACCCACCTCCCCTCCTTCATCCCCAAACCTGGTTAAGACACCTCATCCGCTCATCAATAATCCCCTCACTCATCAAAGGGGTGTTGACCCCTTGCTGAGGCTGAGATGGTGACTTTCCATCTTTGCCATGTCCCAGAAATGCCGGAGGCACAGAGCACATGTCATTTCAACAGCAGGCAGAAAAAGTCTACAGGGCTCAGCCCAGATCATGAGGTAATTTTTGTCCTCTAGCTGATATAAAAATCCTTGCCCCAGTTTAAAAACAATTTGAGTTTACTCTCTGAGGTAAAACATGTTGCCCTGCATCCTCGTCATTGTAAAGGTTGCAAAAGCAACACATGTCAACTGCGGCTTACCCTTGATCTCCGTTCCCAAGCTGGATGTACATTAGAGCTTATCAGAGGTCAGCAACTCTGGTCTCCAACAGCCTTGAGGATTTTGGAATGAGGTTTCATTTCAAACTGGAACTGAAACAAACCTTCTGGGATATTTTTACTGAAATAGGAGTATGTGAGTGTATATCACGTTCTCCCTATGAGTGAGGGGATTACTGACCAGCTTGTGCAAGGTCCCTAGAGCTCTCAAGGGCCTGCTCTAAATTTATTTTCAAGCCAATTCTGCTACCCAGATCAGGCCTACCCTGGCCTTCAGACAGGTTTCAGCAGCCCTAGTTGTGCAGAGTCTATCAGACTCTCTTCCCACCTCACCTTCCCATCAAAGCTTTTGTGGAAACAAATGTATCCCTACAAATAACGTAATTTGCCAAAAATCACACTTCAGCAATGTTTTTCTCAAGAACTTCCCCAGTACTTCTGAGGCTCCTGAGCAACCATAATAAACATATTCACTTGACAGCTGTTAAGCAGGAAATTCACACTGCTTGGAAATTGTGAAACTTTGCATCATGCTTTTACCAAGCAGTATGATACAAGAACACTCTGACATCACTGAAAAAAAAACATTTAAAACAGCAGCTGTTTTAACTTGGTAAGAGAAGCGCAGCTTTCCAAGTTGGAAGATGTGCTAAACTGAGCAGAAGACAGGAGCAATTTGGGAAATTAATGAATTTGTCGTGTGAGTTTGAGGAGACTGTTAAATATGTAATGCCTGTCTGGCCTGGAAGCAGATCTGAAACTGAGTCTGAAGCTGTATTTTCCCTTCATGCATATATAAAGAAGATAAACCAGTGGATATAGCAATTTACAGAGCTCCCCTTTGAGTATCCACAACCAATATTTTCCCCACATTGTAACAACTAATTGCAGAATTAAGGTAAGTGAAGACAGGAAAAAAATTCCCACCAATAAAATTGACTTCTGTGAATCAAAGATTCAGAAAATCGAAGTAGTCCATCGAGTGTAAAGCACTCAGATGTCTATTTCCAAAAGCAACAGAAGAATCCCTCTGCTGGTGAATAACACTTTTTCTAGGTCAGCACTCAGTAGGAGACTTTGCAAGTGGGTATTTTTATTAAGCATTATAACTGCATGGATGCATAGTTTTTTTTTTTAGCTTGAAGTATCAGTGGGAAGACAATGAAGTAAAAAGAGAAGCAGATGGCACTGCTGCAAACTTGGGTGAGATGGTTTTGGACATAATGTAATGCTAAAACACACGTACCTGCCAGTAGTCCTATGAGAAGCATCACAACCCATCCTGACCAGGCATCCAGCAAACTCTTGATGAACTCCCATATGGATTCCTTACTTTTGCTTGTAATCTGAAATTAAGCATATAGATAGATAGATAGATAGATAGATAGATAGATAGATATGTTGCCGATTCAGGCTGACACAGTTTTAGTGTATAATGTTTAAAATATATATATATATATTTAACCTCCTACAAGGCATATATAATTGCTCTACTCTCTACTCCTTCCAGTCCCAATCATTTTGTAGAGATGCTCTGCTGATTAAGTTGCCAGAAGACCTTCCATATTTACAAACTCAAGACATACCGCATCCATAATTTTAGAAGACCTCCTGTAGTCATACAGCAAGGTAGAAAGCAAAAACTTAGGAAAACCGCTTGTTATTCTCACCACCAGGATGGCTGTAACCTAGGGACTGTGATACATAAAAGCTCGACACCTTTACCTTTCTGTGGCGGTCTGTGTCGCGCGATTTCTCCCGCAGCCAGTCGATGGTGTGGAAATCTTCGTAAGTTCCAACATCGGGGAAAGGCTCATCCAGAAAATCCATCAGGTTGCCAGAACCATTCATGTCTCCTGCATTGACCATATTAGGGTCTGTATGTAGAGGAAAAGCAAGTATGTCAATAAATTCATGCTGCTTTGCCAGACATTTCAGAACCAGGTTTTCTAAAACACCTCCACAAACCACAAAGCCAAGAGAGCCTAAGTCAGCAGTGGGCACTCACTGAAATCTCTGCAGTGCCACTAGGCTAAGTCTTTTGCTGGAGGTTACTTCAACAGCTTAGCAAACCCTAAAAAGCACATATAAAAGCACAGAAATAGCAGCTTTCCTCTCCTTGGAAACAAGGCCCCAAAAACCCAGGATGGTTCTGGGCTTCTGCTGCAATGATACATCCTGATCACATGCCAGAAAAAGTGCCCTGCCTGCAAGGAGGTCATCAAGTAGACAAGGTCACCAGCTCAGAAAACAAATGACAACAGACTAGAATTTACCACTCATCATGAACTGCAGATTTGACATGGCACCATTAGTCATAGCACTGCAGTACTGTCTAATTTTGCGTGTTCAAAGCTCCCTGCATTGATTCACTTTCCTTCCACCACAGAGAAGGCAAAGCTTGAGATCACAGTGTGTCTGCTCTGCACCAGGTCTGGAAATTCAGTATCTTCTTCAGGTTTGTTTCTCAAGGGCTAGGAGCAGAACTATTCTTGGGAGAACCTGAGTGGTTGCCTTCTGTCCCATACACAAACTTTTCACATTTGCTTTTAAGAAAGCAGAGGGAGAAACAGCCACCACACGTCCTGCCAGAGCACAAGGGGAAATATAAAGACACTCATCCCCAAAACTATAGCAAGCAGTTACCAGAGGAAATTGGTAGTTAAAAGGAGATCGAAGTACGCTGTGAATATACACTCTAGAGCGTGGCACATAGGCTGAGTGGGCATTTTCAGCCCAGAAGTTTTTGGGGATATGCTCTCTGGGTTTACAGGCTATAGATATGAAAGCAGAGAAACATTCATGCCCATTGTCCTGGAGCCCTGACAAATATACCTTGTTCATGCAATCCACGTAAGCAAAGCATGAAGAAGTTAACTCATAAACACCATACTTCTCTTCCCCCCAGAGAGCTCAGCAACATCTGGCTAGGTGCAAAAATGACTGTTATCTCCTTTAAATGTCAGGTCCCAAAGTAATCACTAATATGACAAACTCCAGAAATGGCAGACATCATTCCCAATGAAAGGAGCCTTTAGTAGCATGAGAATCTATTAAATCTATTAATTTTTTAGGCACACAGTGTTGGGTTCATCCAACCTAACTTCAGCCATCCAATAGTTTGGTGTCTGGACTGTAAGAACCACCTAGGCTGCCTCTAGAGACAGAGAAAGGTAAGTGTGAGGTTCCCTAATGCCTACTCCTTTAAAGGCATCTTGCCAAGGACCTTTTTCAATACAACAAGGCTTAATAAGCAAAGGAGGAAACCTGAACAAGAACCTACAGGGACATGAACCTGATGCAAATGATAAAGGAGGTGGTGATGGGAACCAATGCTTACTGATAAGGGCACACAAGAGTGTGACAACGTTTATTCCAGCGAGGTTGTCTGACTGGGGTCCTGGTCAATTGGGAAACCACGGGAAAGAGGGGAAACCAGAAACAAAATACACAAAGACACAGACCTGCCAAAGCAAATACGGAGACCATTGCAAGAAACAAGCCTTACCACTCACACTACTTGAAGAGTGTGAGTGTTGATCTGCCTGAGGGTAGGAA
>NW_010206969.1:0-470 GCF_000695765.1 Mesitornis unicolor
TCAGTTGGGTGACTACCTGGAATTAGTAAACTGCTTTGTGGAGGAGAGAACATTCACGTGTGCTGGAGGTGTGTTGGTCACCGGAACTAACAAGCTATAAAAGCTTGTGTGTAAGGCTAAGAATTAGAATTGGAACCTCAAAGAATAGGAAGGTGTAAGTGAAGGTTTTCTGGATACCATAATTCTCTCAGTTTTTACACCAGAATGGTATAATTGACTCTTCTTTAGTAAAAAATATTTTCTGATCAGAAATACATTCCTTTGATATGAAAGATGTTTCTGAGCGAAGTGTTTTTGAGAAGGAATTCTAGGATGGTAAAACCTTAGGATTTAGTTTAAAGACAAGTTTAATCCCTTCTTGTCATAGTTTAATCTAGAAGAAATTAGTCTGGATGCTTGTTTCCTGCTCCCTTTGTAGGATTATGTTGTGCTTGAGTGATTTGTTCATCATGATTGCCTTGCACTAATTA
>NW_010206970.1:0-42161 GCF_000695765.1 Mesitornis unicolor
GCCCCTAATGACCCTCTTATCCTTGATATTAGCTCAAATGAATTTAGAGAGTACTATTGAAAAAGGAAAGCTGTCCTTGGGAGCTTGAAACCAAGGCTTTTCTAAACTGACAGCTAATGTGGCTTCAAGGGAGCCATCCTTTTCCTGGCCTGGCAATAGCTTTTGGGGGGATCCTCATACCTCTACCCAAGATATGAAGGAAAACTTGAGGCTTGACACTTTGGGAGATCTCTAGTGATACCTGACAACTTTCCTCCTGTGTTCCACTCCTGGAAAAGTAGCACTGGAAGATCACTGAAGAGGTCACAAAGTCTATCTTCCCTAACATTTTGATGCTGCTTTTACTGTGCTTCCCTGGAGGCTGATCCCATATGTTGATTCTGAATGTGCGTGTGAGACTTCTAAAAATGTTTTTATTTTCTTTCATAATCTTGACTTGTAAGCCACGGATTTTTCCATGCAAAGCATGGGGCTGGCTGCAGCCACAATCCTCGGTTGGTTTGCAGACAGTGCATCTGGCACTCAGGTCAGGACGATAGCCCTAATGAACGTGGTGAACTAAAGAGAGTTATCTGCTTTCTCCCTGCCTGGACAGGAATGTTTTTCAGTTGAACTTGTCTTTATAAATAATGCGCTATTACACACAAATTCTATCCATCATTTTAATTTGTTTCCTTTCACCTCTTCTCCCCCCACACATGTTCCTCTCTCTATGGGCATTTCTGTTCACTTTCTCTTTCTCCCTCCAGTGTCTTCTGTGTAAAAAAGAAAAGGGAAAAAAAGGAGGAAAAAAAAGGTTTCACTGAAAGGCTGAAGTTATATTTTGTTTATCTGCAAGCTGTCTGCCTGCTGTCCAGATACACTGCTATTTTGTCCCAAAGGGACAGAATAAATCTTTGTGGTGAAAGTCCAAAACTATTGGAGCTAGGCAAAGCCATAAGGCCCTTGTCACAAACGCAGAGCTTGGTGAGAGCCCTGAGAGCTGGGAAAGCCTCTCAGAGGCACAGGCTTACATAAATACCCCAATGGACAACTGCAAGGGACTGCTGAAGGAAAGGCTTGCTGAGATGTATTTCTCCTCCTCAAGGCCTAAGGTCCAACAAAAGGGAGGATGGGAGAGAGTTTGCCCTTCCCTTGGTCCTGGTGCTTCCCTGGTTTTCTCTTTGCCTTAAACAAAATGCCAGTGAGTTTTCTAATGAGTCACAGCTCATTAATCATGTGCTTGGAGTTCCACAGAAAAATCAGTTTAGGGAGAATAATCTAACCTGCATGGGGAAAAAATGCCGGTCTGCCACTCAGGCAATGTGGGGAATGTGTCCAGCTCTTCTATGAGCATCCCAAAAGACCTTCAGCACCTGATTAAGGATCCCAGAACATCAGCTGCTCATCTATAGAATGAATTTAATAATACCAAATAGCTGTATCTCTGTCTTTAATGGCTCTGGGGTGTCTCTCAGTGTGTGCTTATCCCATGCCTGGCACAATGGACCTGTGAGCACCAAAGAATAATTACAGAGAAATGTTCTAGTAAAAGTAGGTTAGGGGTGGTGTGGAAGTTTTTATGGTGGTTACAGAGCACTAGATAAAACTTGATCTATGGAAATATAAATAACTTTCAGACAAGACAGCTCAGTTCTGCCTGGGCATAGGGAATGAATGCTAATATTTGCAGCTTGCATGGGCAGCCAACTCTTTTTCCTCTCTCTAAAAGAACAAAGGTAGCACTGTCAGAAATTTGGTCACTTGAGTCTTAGTTGCTCTCCAAAGCCAGAAGGCATTTTTAAAGTAACTAGAGGTGTTTTGGTTTAGCCCAAAGATGATAATACAACTAGGGGAAACCTTTCATAACTTAGGCTGGAGCAGTACTAAAAACTTACATGTGTGGCAAGAGGTGTTTGAAAATGTTCATAATGAAATTCTCAGCCATTCAGGAAACTGTGGTCCACTGGAACTGAGATGTTCTGCAGTGGAGTATGAGCTTTGCTGAAGCTTGCAGCAGAAAAAAGGCACAGATATGCTGCCCAGTCAATATGGTTCAGTGCATTGTATGTTGTTAGTGCCCCTAATATCTTCTCTTTTCACTAGGAGTTATCTGCTGAGCTGGGTGCTTCTGACTTTCCAGGCCCAGCTAAGCTGGGACTCCCAGGTCCTTGTAGGTAGATTTTTCTCTCAGCTCTCTTCAAACTTCATCCCTTCAAACTTCTCAGCTGTCCAACTCTTCTCTGCAAGCCACCCAGCTCCTCTTAGCTTTGTGAGCAGATGGAAAGCCCCAGGAGCCAAATATTTGGACAGGAGGTGGGATGTCCTAAAATATTCCTGCTTTCTTGAAAATATTGAACCACTCATGGTTTTACCCTAGTTCATCTTAATTAAGGATGATTTCTTACAAAAAGAGTAAAAATAAAGCTTACGGTTCTTTTAGGACATGGGTGGAGACAGGAACTATCTCTTCTGGCTATCTCTAACTATACTCTATACTCATTCACCTATCTATTTCTAAACTTCCTGGGTTTGGGCATACATGTAAAACAATCCCATGCTAAAACACCTCACTGTTTGCACCAGTGGGAATGTCACATATTCCTTTGGTCGTGATGTCAATATTTGGTCCAGTTGAATGCCACTTCCAACTTCCAAAGGCCAGTCATCTTTTTGGAATTGACTATTGGTAAGGAGTCCTTGGAGCTGCTTGAAGTGAAGCATAGATGGTGCTATGGGAAAGCACAGGGAAACAGCCCTCTCTTAGCTGCCTTCCTGTGGAAACCCCAGTACAAAATATCCTCTATATGCCTGATGTTGCTAAGGTTGGGTGTATGTGACATCCAACCCAGGGAAGAGTTGCTTAGCAACTGTGTCCTGCCCTCAGGCTGCCTGCAGCTGCCTGTGATGTTCTGCTTTGATGGTGGAAATTCTTCCATCTTGTGTTCTAGGGGCTCTGTGTGTATCCCGCTGGGTATATGTTGTGTGCATAGATTTTCTATCGAACTTGTCTGATCTTACCAGCTCAAATGCCAAACTCACCTGCCTTTGCAGTTTGAATTAATCTTTGTTAATTAAGGGCAAGGGTTGTTTTTCTATCTCCTGGCTTGCACAAGAAACTTGTACCAATTGAGTGCAAGTGATTTGCAGGTGGTTGGATAAAGTCACACTTCTCCCTCTTCTGTGGAAACTGCTTTTTCATATGCTTTTGGGGTGATGCTTTTATCATATGACTAAATGAGACAGCAAGTTTGTCCTGAGGAGTTAAAATAGGAAGTCCCAGAGCTGGCAGAGTGGACTAGGCAGTAACCTCTGGTGAGGGGGAGTTCACAGCAGGATCCCCTTTCTTTGACTTACTGAATACAGCAGAAGAGCCTGTGTGCAGTCTTAATCCCGTATTTGGGCAGCTGCCATGTTAATGGTTGGTATTCATTGAGCCCCAGTAACTGAAATGCTTTGGAGTATGGTACCATATTCCTCTGGCGTAAATCACCTAGGAGTTGCTCAGAACAAAATTACTCTAAGAGTGCTGAGTTGGCCAAGTCTGTGAACAGACTTAGTTAAAACCGTCCATGTCTTCCTTGTGTACTACCTCTGCTGACAACTCTTTGGAGAGGTAGCAAGCAAAGGTGCTGAAGATCAGAGCGGAAAAGAGAAGCAGACTAGCTGTGTTTAGGAGAGGACTTGTTTGCTTCCTGTGGTGCTTTTTCAAGATCACTGTCAGGGTCTCTACAGGAAGAACTTTTCCCCTGTTCCCACTCTCTGGGGAACTGTTTGATAGGCACAATGGATTTGCTTGCAAGCACTTTAAATAATTTCCAGAGTTTTAAGTCCCGGAGGGGGTCTAATTCCAAACTGAAGCTCTTCAGTGGTTTAGGCCAGACCCCTGGAGTCAGCCTATATGATGAACAGGTTCACCCTACAGGGCAAGGGATGTCTTAAGTACCTTAAAGGATAGTGTTGTTATTTGTAAACACATGTTAAGATAGTTTCCCTGCATTATGTTATTACCGTATTTTTACTACTAATCTGCAAGTTTTGCCTAACAGTTCTCATTTATACATCTTGAGGCCATTTCTACCTCAAGAAGTCATGAGATAAAAGAAAATCAGAGATCAAGTGAAGTGACTTGTTCTGATGGACCCATCATGCTTGTGGCAGCACCCACAGCTGCTCTCATTCTGAACAATCAAACTCACTCCCTAGAACTGCACCCCTCTTCTACTGAGATTTTCCTCTAAAGAAAGGGAAATAGCTGAGCTCACAGCACATTTGAACCATGACTCTTTGCCTTTCAGTAAGTTAAAGTATGACTGTATGTATTCTTTCTGTTTTATGCATGGTGTCTGATTTAACTTCAGAAGCCCTCTTGTTCCCTCTGCCTTTAGTGTGCAAGGAGCTTGTACTGCAAGAAACGCAGGAGACTGGTGTGGTAAGAAAGAAGAGTTAGGAAGCAACTAGATGAGGGAAAGGCATTGTGGAAAGCATTCAGGTTCTTCTTTTCCAGTAGTACTTAAAATCTGTATTTCCCTCATAAGGGAACTGCCATCAGAGAGAGAGGCTCAAGTCTAGTCCTACCCACACTATGGAAGAACTCTGTGTGGCTTATGTTATTGCAACATCTAAGGGCTGTCATATAGCAACAACAACAAAAAAAAGAGCCTTCCTCAAAACTAGCCAACTAACTAATTGAAACACCACTACTTCTAGGCTACACAAAATAAACAGTGGTCTTCAGTCTTGGCAATGCAAGTTAGTGAAAGGAGGAAAAACAATGGGTGAAGCATGAAGGATATGGAAAGAGAGTGGCAGAAAGGAACTGGAACTGAAAGAGCAGGAAGGATGTTACGTAAAGTAAGAAAGGTAGTTTGTAGAAAGTGGCAACTTATTTTGTTAGACCAAATTATACAAATCGGGGGAAAAAATGTGTAGGGTTTTTGGCAGTTGTGCCAAAAACCTCATGTGGTCCCTACTGGAGACCACAGGGGAAGGTGGCTTCCACAGCATCTTGGATCTCCAAACTCTGGGGTCTTTTCAGACTTTTCAGATTCTCTAATGCTGCTTCCCATTTGTGACTGTTTAGGGCCTAGAACAGGCCATTTACCACATTTTGCATGGGGAAACATTTCTCTGGTGCAGTGGGGAATACCTATCTGTCAGGAACCACTTTGTGCAGATCCACAGTGGTGAAAAGGCTTTAATGCACCCAGCTTGTAGGGCAGGAGTGCAGGTAGGTCATCTCCTGGAGAGACTTAAGCCATTACAATTCATTGGTTTGTTGATACTGAAACCTGTCATGGGATGGGGTCACTGAGCACCAGCAACCCTGCTCCTTATCCCCTCCATTTCCCCTCAACTTTAAATGTTTCCAGGTGCAAGAGCAACTATACAGTTGAAGCAGTGTAACCACACTGAGAACTGGAAAGCAAAGGGACCAGAAAGCTATGCAGTAGATGTGGGTAAAGGCTGGCATGAGCATGAATAAGTATCTAGAGCAAGCAGCTTGTTTTTATTCTTTGCAGCAGGCTCCATGTTCACTACAGCCACTCAGCTGTCTGAATGTATATGTAAAGCAGTATTATAAATCTGTGGTGCTACATGCACGTTTTTATTCCTATTACAATATATACATATTTTATTATGTTTATCATTAATATTCAGCATGAGGTATTAGCAGAAGTCAGAGGCAGTCAGTCCTGCTATAGTTCCTCCAACAAGCTCTCTAAAGGCGTTTCCAAAAGCTGAGACCTCTTCATTTCTGCCTTGCCTCATATAAGCTCCCTCTAATGCTCATGAGAACATGCTGAATTTCCTCATCCCTCCCCATCCCATTAGCTTCAGATACAGTCAGAAGCAAATGCACAACCTTTTGGCATAAACACAGACTTAGCCTAGCAGGATGAAAAGTGACTAGGATTATAATTAGTGTCAGATTGGGTCTTTTGGTTGCAAAACTGGAAGTTGGCCCCCTCAGCCTTTTCCTTGTAACAGTAATTAATTATTAATCATCCCAACAGAAAAGGAGGGAAAGGAGAATTACTGGTACTATGTGGTACAGACATGATGGGAAGAAGTGGAAAATTTTCTGATAGGAAGCTTAGACTCCAGAGTCTGGTTTGAGGAAATATTTGACTAGTTTATTACTCCATTTTAAACAGGCTCAGAAGCCCACTGAAGAGATGATTTCTACTCCTTCTTTGCCTGCCCTGTGCAAGCACATGCTGGAAATCTCTATATGCTCCCCTTTCTGACCTCAGCACTGCTCTGAGGCAGCTGGAAGCTACAAAGGCACTCTGATTAATGAGACAAGCAAGAAGTCCTCTGGGTCCCAAAGTGTTTTGGAGAAGTCTGCATCATTCCACAGGGCACCACGGCAGAACTCCTCTGTGGATGAGATGGCAAAGCTCCATTGAGCTTTGATTCTTCCTTGCCATAGTAAGAGAGAGATCTAAAGGCTGTATCTAGGAAGTGACATGTCTACAAGGGAGCCATTTGAAGAAAAAAGTTTTTTAAAAAAACAACAAACCAAACAAAACACCTCCCCAAAAAACCTCAAATCAACAAAGCCCAACAAAACTTGATCTAGTAAAAATGTCCCCACTTACTTGCAGAGGGGTTGGACTAGATGATCTCTAAAGGTCCCTTCCAACCCAATACATTATATGATTCTACAGAAGAAAACATGGTGAATTTAAAGTGCACACAAAGCTAAGGCAAGGTGTGAGAGTCTTTATTGAAGCTTATACTTGACAGAGGTAGCTGTGCTTGGTGGTGATGTGTGATACGTCTTGCCCAGTGGAAATGAGAGTCTCCTGTAAAGATCATACTGGTGTTTCAGTAACAGGCTGTCCATTTCCTATTTTTCCTTTCTTGTAAGATGAAACTCTCCCTTATTTCCCTCATTTTCTGTGATCTCCCCAGGGTTCTCAGTGCTATTGATCAAGACAGTCTTCCTCGGGTGTTCTCTCTCTTTTTACCTCCTGGTGTGAACTGTGCTTTACCAGCTGCTGCTCTTTCACTGCTGTTTGAGCCCTCTTTCCTCTTCTCTCTGCTTTTCAGACAAGTCCCATCATTATCACAGCTCTCTTTCCCCCTGCCAGTGCTAGCGGTAAGGCTGGTGTTGTCACTCCTGTGTGAGCCACACTCTAACATCTGCTTCAGCTTACTCTTTCATCTCTCTTGTTTGTCAGCCTGGACTCTTCCACATCTCAGCTCCACTGTACCTTCCTACCTCTGCAAGCTTCACATAAGGACCTGCCTGTGCCTGGGTGAAACACTCTTCTTCCTCCTTGTGTGGAGGCAATATGGACCGATTTGCAGGGTACTCCTCACAGAACCAAGACATTGAAGTTATGCTCTTGGTTGTGCTTCTTGGGCAAACAACTTCTCCATGTCTCTGATTTTCAAGGTGTAAAATAAAGTGATGCTGATCTCCCTTCTTAAAACATTTTGAGATCTGTGAGTGAAAACTGGCAAATAAGTGTGAGGGATAATTGTCAATATGGTACTTCTAGTGCCACCATTTACTGAGATCTCACATTTACATTAGTCACAATTTCATTACCTCTATCTTGTCTGTCAGGCTCATGCTTCAGCATGCCAGGCACACGAGTGCACACACACAAGCTGCTTTTGCCATATCCACTCCTTTGTCAAAGTTCACCGTCACTGACTCATCATAGTCTGACTTATTCACAATTATCCCCTGTGTCATACTTCCCAAAGCCAGGCTGGGTGCAGGAGCAGCAGTCAGAAATACTGCAATTCAAAGGAGGTTAATTCGATTAGTGTTGAGGAAAGGTAATTCCTCAATGAGGTGTCCAAATCTGAGTTGCTTTTCTGATTTTCCTGAGCACTCTGCAAGGACCTGTGACATGTGTGTGATTGTATCAGTGTCAATCAATTACACCCCCTGTCCTGGTTTGAGCTAAATAGAACTAATTTTCTATTTAGTGATTTTACTTTTCAGCTCAGTCTCTTTCAAGTGACTGAACTTGCTGAAAACTGGCAGCATGTTTTTCCCAGACAGTGTGTACTGATAAAGCTCAAGACCAAGTGTCTCACCATGGGTGCTGTGTCTGTGCCTGTGGGGGGGAAGCAGACCCAAAACTGACCAGCTAGGTATTCCATCCCACATACATCATACTCGGTGTAAAGCTGAGGGATCACGAGGGTCTCGACCTTTCCATCTTGGAGTCCTTCCATCTTGGACCCCTCCTTCCGTCTTGATCCTGCAATGGCCAAAGCCTGAGCAGAAGCCTGCTAGTTCATCTGCCTCTGATTCTGATTCGTGTGTTCCTGTATCCTGCTGCTGGGTCCAGTCTGGGACTTTTCCAGTGCCCTGCTCCACAGAGCTTCTAGTGACATATACGTCATTAGGGGAGGGTGGGGGAAGGATTTTATACTATTTTTTAATATATATTTGTACATATCTGTATATATTTCATTATTTTCCTGTTTACATTATTATCCTGTAGCATTAGTATTATTGTTTTATTAAATCTGTTAGCTTTATTTTCCAACTCATAAAGTCTCTCTCCCTTATTCTCTTTTCTCTTCACTTCTGGGGAGGGGAGAGGGGTTAATAGAGAGCATCTGTCCAGGATTTAGTGTCTAAACCAGCCCTAAACCATGACAACCCCCTCAATTGCTGTCAGAAGACAGCTTCTCCTGATTGCTCATTCCCTCTCCATCCTCTACTATCACTGCTTCCCCGCTCCACCATTGCCCTTTCCGTCTCAGGGCCATTCCCACCTTGTTTCCCCCACCTCTCTACCTGCAACGAGAAGCCCCGTCTATGCACTGTGCATGCAACACCGTAGCTGGCTGTGCAGACCTTTATCTGCTCTTTTACTCTCCTCTACAATGAGATGGAGGACTCTCTGTGTGAAGGATGCTACGTGGAAATAAATTGTTCCGTGCAGTTTTCCGTTATATGAACTTACTGCGCCAAAAGAGCTATTTGGCTGCTTTAATATCGTCTTCCCTTCACCACTTGATGGTGCTCTTGGACGTAGCAATTCTTCATTGTGCTGTGAGAAGGGCCAGTGAAGCCAGTGTTCCGAAACTGGCCGCAGGGACCGAGGGACTTCGCTATCCCGGAGCTCAGTTCTGATCCAAAACTAAGCTTAAACCCATCTCTAAACAAGGTGCTAGTTTTCTTTGGGGTTTTATTGTTTATGCTTTTTTGTTCGTTTGTTTTGGACTGTGTGTGTGTGTGTGTGTGTGTGTGTGTGTGATATAGGAAGCAGCATTCTAAATTCTTACCTGTTAGGGTAAAACCTGCTTGCTTCTTTTTCTGTTCCCTTTTCTCTTGACTGGCTTATTCTCTTCCTATAGGAGTCAAACTCTTTTCTTCTGTTTTCTAGTTTGTTTGTGTGGTTTGTTTTTTTTGTTTGGTTTGGGTTTTTTCGTCTCACCTTTCAGGTTCTGTTTCTTTCATGTTGTTTTTACCTATCCTTTTCTCCAGTGTATCTTCCACATCTCCCAAGTGAATCTTCCCGCTTCTGTTACTTTTTTTTCCTGCTTTCCCTTCCTTCCCTTTTCTCCTGCGATGCTCTCTTAGAGTTCACAATCTTAGATGTAGAGTCAAGTCCCAGTAAATCATAACAGAGCCTCAATATAATTTTCTTCCTCTTGCCTCTGAAATTCTCAGATCTTGGCTTTTGGCTTCTGATGCACCTTGCATTAAAGAAACCTGAACAGCTTCAAACTCATCCTCTTTTCTCCATCCTTCTTCCTGCCATGGTTGACTTTTCAGTTGTGTTGCTAGGAGGAAAAGTATGACCTGCAAGTTAACAGAGGAACCTCAGTACAGAGCGCCTCAGAAAAATTCCCTGGGCACCTGCCAGAGCCATGGTCAGAAACATCTGAACTGCTATGAAGAAACTCTTCTAAGAAGGTCCACAGCAATTCAAGTGCAGAGTTCTTGTTATTTGGTATATGCTCTCAGAAGCAGAGTACTATGTAGCTTTGGCCACTGCTCTTAGTGCTTGAGGATCACCAGTGCCATTCTAGCTTGAGTTAAACTTCATTTTTCACTCTAGATAAATGGTTAAAATCTCCTATGAAATGACAGCAGGCTTCTAGCCAAGCCAGAGTCCATAAAAGCACTTTAGCCACTCAGGAAAGGCAACTTCACTGGGCACAGTAAAAATAGGGTTGTGTATGCATGTGAAAGAGAGAAGAAATTTCAACACAAGGATGGACAAAGAAGGGAGGTGAAACACAGCCTGTTTAAGCAGCTGGTAGCCTGAGTCAAAGGAAAAGCTTAAAGAGGTAGATGCTGTAAGCAAAGAAACTGTCTCTGGCTTGTTTGATTTCTCCTGCATGGAAGAAAATATTACTCCATGCATTCTCTGCAAATGAACAAGATATCATAAAAGAGAGACTTTTCCAACTCCCGATTCCCCTGGAATAACCCACAAGACCCTGAATTTTGGTTAGTGGAATGGGGGGCAGGAGGGAAAATGATGTTATGAATTTTTTAACAAAGAATCAGAACTCTAGAGAAAAATGTGTTTTATCTGTGAATCTCAAAGCAATGTTATAAAGCAGGATTGTTTTCTTCTCCCATTTTATGGAGACGAATACTGAGTTCACCCACCGACGTGAGTGTTTTGACAAGGGACCTCTCATAACTCTCAGAAATTGAATTCTTAACTCCCTATCCCTGCCTACAGCTATGTACCATGTTGCCTAATGCACTGTCAGCAGTCCAAAACCACAGAGAGAGAAGGGTTATCTACTGGTTAAAGATGAGGACTCTCAGCTTTCACTCTGAGCAGTTTCATTGATACCACTGTGTGAGCTTGAACAAGTTGTTTGGATTTTGTTGTCATTTGCAGTGATATAAAATGAGGAGTTCTGCCTTAAGGTGTGAGCCCCTAGGTCAGCTCACAAGTCATCTGAAAGAACTCCAGAACCATGCCTAGAATTGTATGCTGTAAAACGTCATGAAGGCAATGGAGCTGGTGGGCCAGACAGTCCTCTAATCTAGTCCCTTGTGGTCAAAGCTAGTTTATTTTCTGCAGAAGAAGTATCCAACCTATGATGTTCCCATTGCTCTGAAATGAAAGAGACAGCCCTTTAACTGGGATATGGTGTCGTGACTGAACCCACATGAATGAGATCAGAATAAGTCTTTCAGCATTATGAAATTAGTATAATAATATTGACTTAGTGGGGCATTGTGACGATTAGTGAAGGACTGTAATATATTTTGAAACCTGCAGATGACAGTGGGAGAACATAACGATCATTTTCCTCTTTCAGTTCTTCTGTATATGGATCTCAAAGTACCCCATTAGTGTTATTAAACTCCAGAGTTCTGTGTGAGGGTGTTAAGTAATTCAATGAATCCATGGTCATAGGAATAATTTTTGGTTGTCTCTAGACTGTATATCATGTTGACTTCTGTCGTCACTGCAGCACCAGTGATATAACTCAGATTGTCTTGTTTCAAAAGAACAGATACCTGCTACTTAAAAAACCTAACCCATAGCATCTCCATTAATGATGATCAGCATGGGACTACACATCCTGTTTAGCAAATACCAAGTCTAACCAACAGGCAGGATGTCAGAGTTTTCTGGTGCAGCTGGAATGTCTTAGCAGCCTCCAGTGTCCCCTGGCATCATCTCCCGCTCAGCTCTGTGAGGGAACTGGGCTTGCCTTATCTCAGAAGCCACCTTGTGCGTGAGAGAAGAGACTTCTTGTTCCCTGGAATAGGGTCAAGGCCTCTTTGGGTTTGACTTCTCTTAAGGAAGCAAATGAAAAAACATTTTCAGAATTTTTCAGATGTAACCTTTCAGGTTGTGCTTGGTATTAGGGAGTTACAAAACTTTAATGCAATTACCTCAGGTGTCCTAAATTCCCTTCTGGAGGCACCTGCTCCTCTCCTGTAGTGAGAGATAGAGAGTAGACTCCTGGTTTTGGTCCTCACATCTATGCTGGATGTGTTTAAGACTATTAAGACTGTGTGACTAATCTCCCTAATGTTCTACTTGGCAACCCAATTCAGTTAGAGACTGCTCCCACCCTAACTCCCCTGTCTCTCGTAGCTTTAGATCCAGTTTCTCCAGAGCTCTTTTGCTAGAGCTGCCCCACACTGGGATGTTTTCAAAAGGACACCATCATATTGTATCAACTCACACATTTTGAGGACAGTATAGGCTCCACTGCCTGCTCTTGTCTGCCTAAATATAGTTATGTCTCTCACATGCTATGAGGAGAGCAATGGGATAAAGATAAATTGAGAGGATGTTCCTTCCACTCCCTTTTTCCCAAGGACAGGCATGCCTATGTGTTTAAGTGCAATCAGAAAAAACTCTCTGAACTGGTTGGATCTGAGCTAGCAACCACCATTTTGGTGCAAGTGGGGCGCCAAGCATGAGATAAATATGGTTTAACATGTTTGGAGGACTGTTGGGTACTGCCAAGGCTGCCTTCCCAGGCAAGGTGGGTATGTGGATTTCAACACGTTGATCTTAACACAGTTTACAATGCTGATATTTGAATAATCAAATCAGTGTATTAAGTAGAAGACCTTGCTTGGGTCACAGTAGTAATTCTCTCCTCTCAGGGCTGCTCCTCACTATTCTCAGGAGAGTAACATAAACATTTATTTCTCCATCTGTTGCACTCCTGCCAGTCACAACTGCTTGAAACAATATGCATACACACACACACACACACACATATATGCATGTGTGTATGTATATGTGCATACATAACACATACACAGCACATACATAAAGCTCTACAGAACAGAAAGGCATGACTGTGGGATGAGAAAGTAGGTCTGTAGAAGTGCACAGTGAATACTAACAGCTTTCAGTATGACTAAAGTTTTAATTCTGGGACTCGGAGGTGTTTTTGCTTGATTTCAGGGAAAGCCATATACTTCGCTAGAACAGCAGCTGCACTGGGCACTGCTGGAGTAATAGAGAAGGAAGGAGGTATTTTTCTCTCGCTTTGCTGTGTACCTTTGTGAATGATGACTGGTAGGCTACAAATAGGGCTTTTTTTGAGATATGAGGCCTCATCTGGGCTGGTGTGATTTATCTGTATGTGCTCAGAACTGCTCTGAATGAGAAGGCAGGGTTGCTGTTGTCTTGCTGTGATCACTGCCTGACTCAACGCACCTCTCGCATGCCCCAGGGCTCCTGACAACTCAGGACTGAGGGGACGGCAACTGAACAGGCAAGCAGTAACAGGGCAGGACGAGATGAGTAGGGACACCTAAACCATCAAGAAAGCTTATCTAAAGCTGTATCTAATCCCAGCTCTTCCACTGGTGTGCTGTGAGTGCCTAAGCAAATCACTTCCTTTTGCTGTGCCTCAGTTTCCCTGTTAATTAGATGGAGATAATAATACACCTCTCACAGCAGCAACAGGGTGAGAGATCAGTCAGTATCTTTAAAGTGCAGTGAGATCCATGGATAAAAGGTGCTGCAGAAGAGCATTGTTAAAAGTCCACAGTGAAACTCCACAAAACCTTCTGAACTGAGCCCTCTTGTCAACCTGGATATTTCCACTGCACCTTTGAAGATGAAACTCTGCCGCTTACACTACTTTGCTCCAATTCAGTAGGTTTTAAGAGGCCACAGGGGGACCTGTTAGAGTTAAAATGGATTGAAATTGTCTTTGAGCCTTTAAAATAATGAGTATTTCCCTTTCTTTACGTTTTTGGATCCAGATGAGATGCCGTTCAGTTGCTGTCATTCTGCCAACATATGCCTTTCCATTGCATTGAAACCTGAACTCCTAGGGTCAGGCATTTGCAAGAAGATGAACATTTTTTTTGGAAGTACATTAAGCAAAAGAAACTTAGGTAGGACATTTTAATTACTTTTAAACTCAAAGCTACATCTTGTTCTCTCCATTATAAACCATTTTGATTCTGCATTACACAGATGCTGGCTATTCCTATTATCTGCATTAAGGTGATGATCTTCTTAGTGTCTGGGCACATTTCATGATGATTATTTTTATTTCATATCTCAGCAGTGCCAAAAGGAGAGGAGAGAACATTAAGATGCTCGACCAAGGCCTGATTCCCAGGCCTGGCACAGACTTTCTGTGTGAACTTTGGCATGCTGCTATGCGGCCTGTCTTTCTGCTTCATTTCCTCATCTCTGAAATGACACTTCCCTGTTTTATAGGGTCAGTGCGTTCATTGGCACAGGTTGGGTCTCACAAATTCTATACAAAGGGAAAGGCTCTGATTCATGCCCAGTTGTGTCAGATGCTCTACAGGTACCCATAAGGCTGTGTTTCTGCCTCGTAGGGTTTGTGGGTGAATGTGATGGTAACCTAAAAAGAAGATGGAAAGAAACCATTCCTTTGTACTATGGGAGGTGAGGCTACGTTAAAACACCAGGATGCATTATGGTAGATAGGAGAATGAAGCACTGGAAAAGGCTGCTTAGAGGGAATATGGGGTCTCTCTCTCCACAGGACTTGAAGGCCAGTTTCTATCTGAACTGCCGTGGGTACAGGTGGTTCTGCTCCTGGACAGGGGGAGACTAAATATCTTCCTGAGTGCCCTCCGGCTCCTTTTTTAATACTTGATGACCACAGGGATTCCCTCTAGAATTGCAGCTAAGACAACATTTTTCTATTTTTTTAATTTTTTATTTTTTTTTAATTTGTGGAATCCTAAAATATTTTAAGGGAAGATGTGAGCTCCTCTAGGAACCACATTTGGCAGGCTGCCTAATAGCAGTAAATCTTCTGAATAAAGGTCACTTTCACGGTCACCTTTGGTAGGCCTTTGGAAGTAGTCTCTAATCTCTCCTCTGTTTGCTGTGGTGTTACCCAATCTAAGATGGCCCTGCTTTAAGCAGTGTGTTGGACCAAATGACCTGCAGCGATCTCTTCCAACCCAAGTTATTCTTTGAGCCTATGATTCACTTCGCTGCTGGGAAGTCTGAGGGGCAATGCAGACTCAGTTCTACCTCTTATATTTGTACAGAGAACCAAATCAAGGAGGATATACCTGTGCTACAGAATTGTAGAATGGTTGATTGGAAGGGACCTCTGAAGACCAGGTAATCCAGCTTCCCTGAGACTGTCACCAACACTAGATCAGGTCAGCCACATCTTTGTTGAGCTGAGTCTTGAAAACCTCCAAGAATGGAGATCCCACAACCTGATCTGTTCTACAACTTGGTTGCAGGAAGAAGGCTTGCCAAAAGTCATTAAGCGTGCTCTTTTTCTGATGTTTGACATGAACAAAGTCCACTGCTGGGAGCCTTCTCTGAGCCAAAAGCCCTCCTTCCTGCAACCTCTGTGTGACTTCCCCGTTCAAATCTAAGATTAGCCTTGATAATCCATGCTGAAAGGAATTATTGCTTGCTGGTGATAAGAAAAGAAGTCCATTTAAGACAGCTAGCCTCTTGCTCCCCTTGGGCTTGAAAAAGCCTAGCCGAAGTGACAAAAACATGTGCTGCAGTCTTTTGTGATGGTCTTGGTTTTTTCCTACTTGCCCCAGTGGCCAGTTTCTGTATGAGCAAGCCAGTGCTTGTTGCGCCTGGAGAACACAGACACTGACATTTTCTGCCAGCCAAGCCTTCCCACTGCAGTCTCATGAAATATGCTTTCTCTGGCAGTGGGTTACAGGCTTCCACCTGCGAGCTGAGGGCTCTTGGCGGATGGGTCTAAACCACAAAGTTTGGTTTTGGATTCATTTCTGGAACGGAACACTTTGAGCTGGAGTCAAAAGCAGGAGGTTTTATTGGATCTTTCTGTTGGTAATTTTTTTTTTAATTCTGCTACATTTTCAACTGAAATTGGGCTAATTTAGCGCTGACCTCCCCATTGGCCAGATCTCTGGGTGAAATTTTGCAGGAAGTGACACAGATCTGGGGAAAAATATTTTCCAAACTAAATCGAAGAAAGATGTAACTGAGTAGCTCCCAGGTGAATCTACTGAAAGCCTAAAGGAGATTCAGTTCAGACATTCATGAAAAGGCAAGACACTAAGCTTGCCTTTCTCATGTAGGTATCTTGAGTCTGTGCCTAAGCTTATGAGAGGCTGAGGAATCTCACTGTATTGAAAACTCAAGGCTTCTATATGAATCCTTACATGGTGAAATATGCCATGATTTGTACAGCTCCTCTCCTTTCTTTCCAGTACTTGAGCACGTATGCCTTTTTGTTGTTTTTTTTTTTCTTTTTTGTAACGCACAGAAGAAAACAATGGAGGCAAATTTTGCAAAATCTATTTCAAGTCAGTAATTTGCTAAGTGCTCAGAGCTTGTCTCTTTTTTTCTATGTTAAGTAATTTATAAATAAAAATAAATTCACACTCTAATATTTGCTAGTACTTGAATTCTATTGGTGAGATGTGTGAAAATTGCCTGATGGTTGCGATCACCAGAAAAAGCAAAGTTACAAGGAGCAATTATGGATAGTATTATAGAACAGAAGGATAATTTGATCTAAAAATTCGATCTAATGCTCTCGTGCAGGGACATATTTCTCTGGGAGAGGAGTTTGTAAAACAAAAGAGAAAAAAATAGTATGGATGTAAGCTGGGGAAAAGCAATTATTCTCTCATAATATGGGAACACAGTGTGCCTGGCTCAGGAGAGGTATGAAATACAGGAGAAAAAGTGGGCTGCAAGGAGCCTTTATGTGTCCCAGCAGGGTTACTCAGGAAGGTTATTCAAAATGGGAAGACAGAAGCTCCTGAGCCCAGTGGGGTGAAACAGATGTGTGAGGAAGGACATACAGCACTGTGTGGGAGGAAGGTGTGTTGATGTTTTAATGGTGAATGTGAAGGAGACCTAAGATGCATCAGGCATGCTGTTGACGTCTCTGCCTACTCCACAACACAGAGCAGAGAGAGCAAGAAGTTGCCAGGGTTATGAGGCAGGAGCCAAAAGCCATCTGGATTTCTGCATCCCTCAGGGCTCCCTGTAGGTTTTAAGAGAAATGTAGAGGAGCAGGATTTCCTAGCTTTGGTCTTCTAAGCAGTTCTTTGGGTTGCAGGAAAGCTGGCAGTGGATATGCTTTTTCTTTAGGGCCCCTATTGCCTTTTTGAGATTCACCAGGGATAAGTGAAGACCTCATGCTTTTTCCCACATGCTGACTGCAATTACCCTATATGTTAGTAGCCCCAAAGTCACAGCAAGACTGCCCTATGGTCTACAAAGCAAGCATCTCCCATTATCTGTCTTTGTCTCAGTTTCACACCTTCCACTTAAAAATTGTGATGTTGTACTAGCTCTTTTCCTGTGAAAACAGATGTGTACAAGGCATTGTATAATGGGAATGACTGTTATTACCAGTACATATTTCCCAGTCTCCTGTCTGACCTCCAGCGTTGAGGTCCCAGAGGGCAGCAGCTGTCCTGGTGCACATCTATGTTTCAAAGACCCAGAGTAGTGCCAGTTCCCCACAGGCACTCACCAGGTTAATGGCAATATGCAGGTCTGCTTGCAGCTAACAAGATTTAAATGCAGGTTAATGACTGCATGTTTTCACTTTAATCAACACACAGATCGCCCTTTTATTATTATGGTGTTTTTTTTCTTAACTCCAATTTAATTTATAATTTAATTATGCTCCAGACTGTAATTGTTGATATAATCCACATCTCAAATTCTATGTTCACTTAGTGCTTCACCCTAACCTTTCAGTGAGGGGCCTGAGGAGCACAGTGAGCAAGTCAGTGCACAGCGCTGGATTCACCTCTTGATCTGAGCACTAGAGAAACACATTTGATGGCCTTAGGCTGATCTGCCTGTGGGGCCCTGTGCCTTTCCCACAGGCTCCATTCTCCATGCCCCATGCTAGAAATCACATGCTGGGAAGGGAAAAGATCACAGAATCATAGAATCATTTAGGCTGGAAAAGGCCTTAAAGATCACGAGCTTTTTGAGAATCCAATTTGGTAGCTGACCATGCTAACCACCCCCTCCCCCGTGCTTTAGTGTTGTTCCTCTCATTAAATGTCATCATCCTGACAGCCAAGCTTTGGCAGGAGACTGTGTGAGCTCTTCTGACCCTGTTTGGTGCAAAAGAAGTTACCTAAGCTTAAATTACTTTTCAGCTTAGAAAGCAATAATACAGAAATAGGGAGACTGGTAAGACTTTCCTTGCCCGTGCCCTGAAGTTCAGGTTGGTTGGAGGCCTGTGGGTGTCTGCCTCCTCCCGAAGTCTGTGGAAGTCAGACTTAGTTGTAACTTATACTATCTTGAAGGCAATGTGCCCTTTATTGTACATATAGGCAATGATGTTTCTGAATATGCTGGTTTGTCAAGGTACCTTAACATTATCCATGAGTAGCTAAAGTGTCAGAATATCATTTTTCTATATGAGGCATTGAGTGATACTTGAACATCACATTAGTGAAAATGTGTTAAGTAATGAGGCTTTGAGGATAATTTTTACCGGTGAAGGCAGAGCTGAGGCCAGCTTTCAGTGTGGCAGTGATTTAGCATTCATAGCAAAAAATGCAGAGCGGATGTGGGGAACCTTGGGCTGGGAGAGCTGAGGGGCTGCAAGGCAGGGGCAATAGCAGGGCTGGTTGTGGGCAACCCAGGTCTAGAGTAACGACATATGGACGTCTTGAATGTTCAGGCTTCTCAAATGGCAGGCCAATCAAGTTTTGAACCATGAGTAAATTTTACCCAGATGTTGTTAAGGGCCTAAGAGTGCCATTCTTGAGAGAAGCCCAAATTTCTTACTGTACTCAGACCCATCAGTGGGGACAGCGAGTAGTGGTACACTGGCAAAGGTGGGATTAGCACATGACTCCCTGCTGAGTACACCTTGATATAATTTTCTAGCAGGTCTTGGTAGAAATCAGTTGCAGAGCATTTTAGCACATTTCTGTTCTTCAGGTAAAACTAGCAAATGTGAATACTCTTTAACTCTCTTAGTCTGTAAATTCATACAAAGAAAAATATAAAGCGGAATCAAAGAGAATGACAGACTCCCTGGGAAGTCTCCTAGCCAGGAGATCACTTCCCTTGCTCCCTGCAAACGATTGCTTTATGGGGTACATTGAAGTCTGATCAAGAGCTCTTGGCTGATACAAACTGATACTGGGTACAAATACTGTATTAATGTCTGACAAGAGAAGCGAACAGAAACTGCCCTAAGTATAGCCCCTGGCTGTATATGTGTGATGTTGGCTGGTCGATCCTTCTGGGGTACCAGCACAGATACAAAGCCCTATCTTCATTGAGTTGGCTGGTCAGCTGCTCTAGTGTGGCTGAAATGTGTTCTGCATTCTGATGCAGGGGTAGGAAGTACAGTTTTGACAGTGCACATCTCCTGGTAGCATATCCACATTCTCAAAAACAGGACAGGTTCAAATTCCTCTTTCCTCAAGGTCCCACAGCTTATTTCAAGACCCAGACTATGAGGACCACAGGGCCTGGAAAAATCTCCTACCATGGGCAAACATGAAGAATTATTCTACCAGAGTTGTTCCAGCCTTCGGACCTGTCTGCACTTCCCTGGAGTGCCAGTGGGGGAGTAGTCAGTAGTGGATTTTTGCCTCACTAGTTACTTCCCTACGCTCCCTTGTGAATACTTCTAGTGCACATTAATGCGCAATAGTTTATTCCACTTTCAAACCTGCCTCACCTAAAGGCACTCGTGTTTTCTGGCAGGGTATCCATTAGAGAATGAATGAAGGGTAGTTAGTGTCTTATAAAAAATCACCCCCTTGCTTATTGTGCGCTAACTTCACTTTATGCGTGGAATATTCCAGAATGAAGAGTGTTTTCACTTTAATCAATGCACAAACTGCCATTTTATTATTATGGTTTATTTTTTTCTGATGTAATTTATGATTGAATTATGCTCCAGACTGCAGCATAAAAAATACTTTTATTCCGGTATAACTACTCCCCTTTGGAAGCAGAGTCATTATAATGGAATAAAGTCCATTTTATTCCAGAACAATGTAGTGCTCTCTACCGTCAGCAAAGGCCTGAATGTTGTAATTTATAAAGAGGGAAAAGTAAGGGTGAGAACAGGGGGGAAATTAAAGCAAGGATAGTTAACTGATAAAGGTCTTGAGAATATCATACACGTGAGGACTGAATATAACCCATAGTGAGGAACACTAAACATCCACAAACTAAATAAAAATAATAAAAATGCCTCCCGTCTTCCCCTCATATATCTTATGAGGTGGTAGAAGGGGTTGCAGAGAAAGGATTGATGTCCCTTGCTGGGAAGTGAATTATTCAAACTCCTGGCTGCAGGGAGCTCCTACAGTTATGAATCCCGGTCGTCTTTGTGGTTGCCAAGACAAAGGTAGGCTCCGGCTCTCTACAGGAAAAGGACAGCCTTGGTGCTGTGTTCCACCTTGAGGCTGAAGGCCAGCTCCCTGTCCTCCAGGTCTCGGTGCCACCACAGCCAGGTGCAGCAGAGGCTCCCTGAGGCTGAGCACCAGCTGTGCTGCTGCTCAGGGCTGGGTGGTGCAGGCGTATGAGGAAGGTATCCTTCAAGCACTGATGTGCAACCGATCTCCTGGGCAGTCACAGCTTCTGTGCTTCTCTCCGTAGGATCTGCTTTGGTTGATGCATTTAATATTCATAATGGCAAATAAAAATCCCTCCTCCAGGTCTATCAAGATGTAATCATGTCCATGTGGTCTGCTGAAGTCACCAGCAAACTCCACATCCCAGGTTTAACAGGACCTAAACACATGCTTTTTACCCCTTAAAACAGTGAACCATTATTTTAAGTGGAGGGCATTTATAGTTAGCTAAATTCAGCCACAAAAACAAATGCAATCACCTTCAGTTTGCTTGTTTGTTAATAATGGACCAAAATGATGTATCTGTCACACCATTGCACTTCTTGGATAAGAACTTGGTGAGCTTTTAGCATGCAGGGATAGGAAAGAGGTGTTTTTTGTCAATAATTCCCCATGTGGCAAACAATTTGATCTTGCTGAGGGCCAGGACCTATCTTTCAGAGATTTCACGTTATGATTAAAAGGAGTGAAAAATGCTTTTTCTGCCTTGTACTCTGAGGGGTGGTATCCTTACCTCATACCCCTTACTCATCCCCACTCCAGGACCAGAGTGCATGAGACCAGACTAATCCCAGAAATGCGGCTCTGCTGTGCTGGTGGGCTTGGCTGGAGAGAGGACGGAGAGTCACTGGCCTGGGAAATATGAGGAGAAACACAGATTACCTTTCTGCTGTGTCTCATTTTGAGAGCCCTGGTGTGGGCTGGGGCAGGGGAGCAAGTGGACAGTTAGGATTGTGTGTAAGACTAATATCATGATTCTGTATTGAGACTACCTGACATTTTTCGTAAACTCCGATGTATGTTTCAAGTGGACGTGCTGGTCGGGTGTGAGCCTATCTCCTGCCACTGCAGCATACACAGATCATTCAGACTGTAGTGCCAAGACATCCCATTTCACAGCACCAGCGTGGGCTGTCCTCAAGCTGACCATCTGGCTCCCTTGCTGACCCCACACATCTTCCAGAGGTGTGGAAAACTGTCAAGATCATGCACATCTTATCCTGGTGGTGCCACTAGCACTGATACCAAAGCAGCAAGATCACCTGACAACAACCTGACTCATTTTAGCTCAGCTTTTTTTTCCAGGTGTGGGCATCCTTCACAGGCAGCATATGTGCAGAGTGATAAGGGCCTTTACAGGAGCCCCAGAGAGATATGGACTGGTGTTCGCTCCATGGTGGCTGTATAACTAGAGGTAGGCACCAAGGTCGCAAAGGAAATTTATAGGATATGTCAGCTATATACGATACCCTTCAAAATATATTGTCTGTTTCTTGAGCAGGGGTTAGTGTGTCTCATAAAACTTTTGGCTACGCATAAGGAAAATAAGTGTTAAAAGATTTAGGTATGAATTCTAGCAGGATCAAATAAATCCAGCTGCTTCTGATAGGTAGATTCTGCTGTGTTTGAGGAATAGGAGTCAGTGGGGATGAGGACTTAACAGACCTTTCTCTGCAGTGTGAGTGTATTAAAAGTGGTGACTCCAGCAGTGACCTGCCCCTCCACCTAGGGAGGCTGACCTCCCTCTCCTGTCTGCCGGGTCTGCTCTGCCCCAGAGGTGGCAGCATCTGGCAAAGGTGTTTACAAGCTGCCTGGAGACCCTTCAAATGACCTTGCAGGCTGGGCCGTGTGTCATTTTCAGATGAAGACTCCTTCCTGGGGATGTGTGGCAGGTTTGGAAAGCCAGTGAAGCTCCTGCCTGGCTGTATTCACTGCTTCAGCTACTTGAGTCCAAGCGGGAAAGACTGCCAGTTTTGCCTGCTTTTGAGCACTCCTCTTTGGCTATTGTCACTCATATTTTCTTTACAAATCTATTAGCTTTACCAGGCCCATTAAAAGACTATTAGGCTGCCCATTGGCAGATGCTGTTGATGGTTTCAAGCAGAGGTCTCAGCATGGGCTCCTTTGTAAAAGGCAAGGAGAGAGAGGTGGGGTTAGGGAGCCTAGACCTGGTCTGTGGTGTGAAAGAACAGGTGAAAGGAGAAAAGGCATTGCCACTACCAACTACCTTTCACACAAGAGGGTCAGGGCTCTTGGAGGGTATAAATGCAGGGTGAGGCAAATGAAATTAAGGCTGAACCAAACCGTGTAAATCCTTGGTCAGTGCTACTTGCTCATGCAGCAGTGGAAAGACCAGAGACCCTCACATAACAGCTGCCATCAGCTCCTCCTTGCTTTGGCACCAACATCACCTCAAAGATGCAACTGAGAAAAAAGCAAACCAGAATAACTGTTTGCGGTGTAGGAAGCTCCTGGAGAAACCAAGAGGAGCATCTAAAAGCTGGTACTCCAGACCACAGGCTCTGCTCGCCAGCCAGGCAACTGGCTTGACAGCTGCAGGGCCGTGCTGGGCTCTTTGCAACACTGGGACTAGTCCAAGTGTGTGCGGCCCAGGCTGGCGTCAGAACAGCTTTCATCATGAGCACAAATCACGCAATTATCTCAGCCTCCCTCTGTTCCATGCTGCCACCTCTTCATATTTCAGATCACCTGGAATTGTCTGGGTCCTCCCTGCCAGCATCGTGGGAGGCAGAGCCAAGCCCTCCTTCCTTAGAGCCCAATTGCAAGGCAAGGCCCTCCATTGCCTAGGGGCAGAGGTGGAGGTTTGGGTGGGCATTGTGAGAGAACTGGCAGCAGTGTCCACAAAGGAGGAAGTAACAATTACACTTCAAAACTGGTGGAAATTGGGCAAGAGGTGACCGCATTCTGAAAGTGATAGTCCTGCATAGATACTCACATATGAATGAGAAAATACCGAGTGGATTTATATCATAAAGCTGTGCCAACCCTGATCCTACCCTGCAGCATCCTCTCCAATTCCAGCTCTTCTTATCTTTCCCTAATATGCATATGTGCACGCACACAGAGCTTTGCCAAAGCACCCTCTGTCCTGACCCTCTTCTCTGGCAGCTACAATGGCTCTGGGTATCCCTGAAGTCTGAGCAGAGTCAGGCAATCATGCTGAATTGTGTTTAGTGGAGCCAGGTTATTGTGCTGCTGAAAAATGAGGACAAGATTGAGGCCATCAAGCTCATTTTTATTGTTCGTTGGAACTCCAGATGTGAAAGCTAATGGATTTGGATTGGTTGCTAGCAGCAAAGCCTCATCAAAGATCTTTTTTTTCCCTAAGGGCATTCAGCGCAATTCACTGATTGATTGAAGGCTTCAGACAGTTTGAATGTGGATCTGTGTTTGGGCTGGATCAGGCGCTCAAGAGGAAATCCAGCCTGCTGCCTTCAGGCTCACGCAGGAATACTGCAGCCTCAGCTATAGCAGGCTGGGAAGCTCTCAATGAAGAGAGATGGTTTTGCAGACTTGCTTTGTTACCTTGCTGGGTTTAGGCAATAAAGGGTAAGAGGAAGACAGCCAAATCTCAGGACTAGCCAGAAGGGCTTTCCCAGTGGAAGCTTACAGGACGAGGGTACAAAAATGGTCCTATGTAGAGGTACAGCATAGGCTGTGAGGAGAGGAGTACAGAAAGATCCAGAGAAGTGTCCCCTGCCGGGAAATTGGAGGTGGCTTTGAGGAGGAGATGCTGAGCTGTCTGGAAGATGCTGAGGGCTCTGCAGAGTAGGCATAAAGGTTTAGGTAGGTCAGATGGGCCAGAAGAAGGCATCAAGAAGGATTCCATATGTGAGATGACAAAAGTTTGTGGAGGTCACAAAGGACTCAACTCTGATTCAGATAAAGCATATGCTATCAGAGTTTCTGATTATAGTTTTACAACTTTTACTAAAAATCCTTCACTCTCCATCAGGAAGCCGGATGAGTTATGATCTGTGAGTGGCAGTCAGGTGCCTGCTGCTGCCATGCCAGCCTCTCTCTCTGTTGGCATTCATTTGGGTAGTTTGCTTCTTTGTCTGCAGCACAAGTAGTTAATCACATGGAGAACCTAATTAGGTGGTAACGAACCCAGGTGTCTTACTTCTCTCAGTGTAATAGGACATCTGCCACTGCTCCAAGAGCACTTTACAATGACTGACTAACAATGGCTGTAATGTATGGTCATGAAGTGACAACAGCTTCCTTTAGTGCCTCAGCTAGGATGTGATTAGTTGGGAAAGCCTGAATTCCAAATCAACTCGCCCTGTGGTGAAAACTGTGGGTGCCTGGCTGCCGGGCAAGGGGAGCTCGATCTTGAATGGCATAGGCAAGAGATTTGCAAGGGGACCCTAGGAAGCACAGGGACAGGACTGAGGAGTGCTGGCTAAGGACATACTTCGCAGTGGTCTGTACTGGAGCTTGGTACTGCCAGATCACCCACTAGCACAATTTCGATGTGGTGCAGGCACACAAGCACACCTCTGCTGAATTAGAGTGTAAGATGCAGATCTTCCAGAGGATTTAGGCTTTTATGGCAATGACAGAAGAGCAGACAGTACTCAATTCACTGCAAAGTTAAAGAAATGCAGAAAGATAGTACCTGATCTGACGGAGCACTAAAGCACAAACTTACCTTGTCAAAATGTTTTGGGCAAATTTGTTCCAACAGGGTGAACTTATACCAGCTCAGCAGCTTGCCTGACATGGCTGCAGAGCCTTTGATCCAGTCCTAATAGCCTCAGGATCAGATTTACTGCATAGTCCAACCGCACACGGCCTGTGACTCCCACACACTCAAAATGGTCTGTTTTTCTGCCTGGCACCCAAGTGGGCTGCAGTGGCTGTCACCAAAATCTGGTCTGCTACTTGCATAGGACTGCCGGATGCTGGCTGGTCCCGCGTCGTGGCCAAATCCTGCTATATATGTATTGTGTTCTCAGAAAGATTGAGGAAATCGCTCACAGCTAATAATCTGGCAGATGCATTTCACTTCTCCCTCTGTCTGAGGAAGGAGATTATAATTTTCTCAAAGCAGTGCCTTCAGCCCTTATCTGCAAATACATTCGTTCTCCAGCTTGCTGTTTAAATAGAACTGTGTCACCGCGTTGTGGCTGGGTGACAGTGACATTAGGTTGCCTCTGCTCCCACCCTTCATCTCCCTCCCCACTCAACTGGTGAACCGCAAGTCTGGCTTCCAGGGTGAGTGCTCACAGGAAGCAAATTGATAGTTCCATTTTGCTTTAGCCCTTGTGTACATTAAGGCAACCTTTGTATCCCTCGAGTATTTCTAGGAGCTGAACCTTCCCTTGTGTGGTCACAAGAGGCCCTGCATCCTGCCCAGCAAACAGCCAAAGCTAGTGCATGAGAAGGAGACATCAATTCTAATTGTGTGGCATTACACCGTGACAAGGTGTAGGATGTTTCTTCCTGACCCAAGCTGCTGATCGGCAAAAGCCTTGAAGCATGAGGATTAATAAGTCTACCAACATCTATCTTAACTAGCATAATTGAGAAAGCTGTTTCTATTCGTACTACTGTCTACTTCCATCTTTTTTGGAATGTGCTGAACCATATCACTCTAACCGAACAGGATACAAATCCATTTAGCAAATCCATAGCTTCTTCCCTAACCACATGCAAATACTTTCCCCTTATCTTGCTGACAAAAGTGCTGTGGAAGGAGTAGTACAATGGGGTCTAGTCGGTGTGTGTACCTCCCCCAGGCAAGGAAGGAATTTTGCAACATGCTTCAATGAGATGTTTGAAATCTCTCTTGTCTAAATTGTCCCAAATTTGTTGGTGCTTAATCAAAGTTAAGCCACATTCTAGGCTTTTCTCCTTCCTTTTCAGCAACTAAGGAAATTTCATGCTCATGAAGCTCAGTGACTAATAGCAGTTAATAGCACAGCAGCAGATGGCATACGAGCTCTGTTAGCTTCTAGGCTGGCTGTGCCAGTGCCCCCCACAAAGCAGCCCTGCTGTTCCCATCCAGACCCCCACTCCCAGTGCTTCCAGTGCCCCCTCCTGCTTTGCAGCCCCTCTACATCTCCCAGTCTGGGGCTCTGCATGCCCACACTGCCAGTGCCCCCTCATGTCCCCCAGCCCCTGCAACTCTCCCAGCCTGGAGCTTCTCCCATCAGCCCTGCGAGTGCCCCCCCTCCTGCCCTGTAACACCCCTTGCTAATCTCCCTTTGTTTTCCTTAGCTCACTTACTACTTGCCAAGACACCTCAACTGTGTACATTGTGATTATACTGAAGATACCGGCAAGGGCCCCTCATCAGCTATTCTGGCTTTGTGACTACAGAACCAGCAAATGATAAGGTCTCTCCTATTTCATAAACATAAATGTCATGGGTCTTACTCTGCAGCTGTTCTGAACTCCGCACTTACTTTGAAACCAATGGGAGCTCTGTGCACAAAGCAGCTCCCGAATAATCAGGGTCTGTCAGCTCTATAATGTCACAAAATATTCCATGTGTGCAAATATTTGGATTATTATTTATTGGGTGTCAACAAAGTGCAAATATCAACCTGCCCCAGAGATACATTATAACTTCCCAGAGTGGGAGGATGGAAGAGAGCACTGCATGCTCACAGAATAGCCACATATCTGCTACCAGCGCTGAACGCCTGTGATAATACCCACTGCTTTTCAAGTCCTTTCCATCAAAGGATTTAAGAATAGTTCATGAATTAAGGCTGACATTTTCATTTAGAGGTGGCAGGTAGGTGGAAGCAGTACATCTCTAATTTGAGGCACTCTGGATCTGATTTCCAGAAAAGTTGATCTCCACATTTTCCATTTGAAACTGAAGTTTTGGGCAAAACTAAGAAGGTAACTCGCAGAGCCACTTCCTTGAGACCTGTGGGGACTTGTGCTCTAACCAGTTTGCTGCACCTCCTGTCTCTTTTGTTGACTGGTGTTGTTTAACCACACCTTTCTGGAAGGTTACAAAAGGCCACTGAGGTTTTGGCTGTATATTGTTTGATGGAGTTGGATGCTGAAGCCACCTGAAGCTTTTGGTTCTGCTCCCTGCAACTAGTATTTGCCTCATGAGCTTGCTAAGCATTGTTAGCTCTGTCTCAGAGTTTGAAAACTCAGGACGTTGCTAGAGAAGGTGATTTACAAGTCAGTGACAGATGCAGTCGGGTAACCCAATTGTCTTAGCTCACAGACTTGGACTCCTGTCCCAGAACCTTCTTTCATGGACGGTGACGCTTGTTGATCCATGAGACTGGTTTTCACTTCTTATTCCTGAAACAAGGCAATGAGATGTGAATATGAAAGCAAATATCGGCTATGCTGTGAAGAACTTGACCTTTCTATTCTTATCAGTAGCAAGTTGATTTTGAGATTGCTCTCTTTCTCTCTTTTTTTTTTAAGTTGCTGGCACTTTCTATATCCAGAAGGAAATATTTTATTAGAAAGATTAGTGCCTTGGATGCCTTGTGGCACCTTCTGGCCAGCAACAAAGCACATCACAAATTAAAAATGGAGAGGAACCACCCCAGGGAACAAAGAAATGGAACCAGTGGGAATTTTTTTAAACTTCTTCAGGGTCTGCATACTTTTTCAATGTCTGGACTGTTACTAATTCTTATAGCTCCATGTCTTCAGGCTCTGCTGTCTGTCATGTGTAATGCACATCATACGCTGTTGGTGAGCAAACAGCTTCAGTTAATATTGGAAGCTCCCACAGATTTTTTTGCTAAGCCCATAGCATCACAAGACTCAGAAGCACTCAGCTGAAAGTCCAGGCATTTCAAAGGCAAGAGGAAGAGCGCCAGTGTATCTGCCCTGGAAGGTTAGAGATATAACAACTTCCAGCTGTTATTCAGAGTTTATGTAGCAGAGCTCATGTGCACTCCTTATCTGTTTCAGTGCAAAGTCAGGCAGCTTTAATAAAGCTTTTACAGTGCAGGATTTGGAGCAGGGGGACACCAATGACCAGTTGTCATGTCCCATCTGAGGGGACTGTATCCTCTACTAAAAAGAAATAACCGAGTTAAACCTGGTAACTTGAACCACTCAGCTAGATTTCATAGTGGGTATTTCTCTGTGCCTTCAGCCCTACCTTATGTCCTCTCCACAGCAGGTCAAAACTAAACCTGTTGCTGTCAACTTCATGGTGCAAGGTAATGAAAGAGTGGAATTAATGGAGGGATAAACTGAAAGCTTGCTGTAGCCTTATGCATTTCCTTCAACTTGACGGCTCAGTGAGTAAAGAGGTGCAAAATATTTCAATACAGCTTGGCATTTGCCCAGCCAAACAGACAGAAGACCTGAGAAGATAATTGCACTGGGAGAGACCAGAGGAAGAGATTTCCATGACTGGCTCTACTACCTTGCTTGCATCATGAGTCATGGTAATTTTTCCCCTATCCTGTCTTGTCTCATAGAGATAAGGAAAAGATTTTCACTGTATGTGAAATGTACATGACAGGTTTTGGATGTCAATGGTGACTGAAAGATAATGCTATTATGTAAGCAGTCATAATAATAATAATTAGTATTATTATTTTGAGTGAAGAATAATTTTTTCTCAGCAGGGGACAAGTCAGCCAAGCTACATTCAATGTCTCCTGAGGAATTCCAGAAAATTGCCTCAAATTCCTTCACTCTTGCTTCCATTTTTGTACTGAATGCTGCTCAGGAAGTTCAGGATTGCAGCCATACCTGTACTTTTAACCCAGAGGATACAGAATAACGGATATTCAGGGATAGGACAGGGCAAAGCAGTCTTCTCCTTCATATGTTATTTCACTGCCTGCCATCCATCTGGGTGTGCTCTCCAGCTGCTCCACCCCTTTCTTTACAGCTCCTCTGCACACAGCTCTGTTGTGACTGGTAGAAGGCTCCTCTTTCTGTCCAGACTTTCACAGTGATTTTTTTTTTAGCTTGAAGCACTGTAGCTCTGCCAGTCCATCGATTAGTAAAATGCCCACATGGCACTGCCTATAAGCTCTGTTGGGAATGTTTTGCTGTTAAATCTGGTCCCTGCTCTCATAGGCACCTGGCTGCCTTTTCCTCAGGGCTGCAGTCAGAAGGCATTGGAAATCTGGAGCAAATCTTCATTGCACATCAGCTACAGCCAGTCTCAAACCAGAGCATGAGATGAACACAAGGGGAAATGAGACATAAGGCCTAGGCAGGAGTTTATGTGTATGTGTACAATGTTCTTTGGAAGCTGGTACCAACTCTACAAACTTTAAAGCTCTTATTCCCTGGGTACAACACTGGGTATGTTGTTGTGACTCAATCCAGGTATTTGAGAAATCCATGAAAGAGAGTGATGCTATTATTTTTGAGCCACAAGTAATCTATCAATAAAACAGAGACTGCTGAGAAAACTTCTTTTCAAGGAACAACAACGATCATTCATTTAGGCACAAATAAGGACCTGAAAAGGAACAACTTGAAACATGACATCTTAACATAAAATATATTTAAATAGAAACTCCCCTCAAAAACCAGATAAATAAGCCAGTAGCCAATATCTAGCTTTTCCAGGAAATGTTTGAAAAATACAAGGCAAGTATAGAGAAATTATTTATTTGTGACGTGCTTCTAGCTTCCAGGACGACCTCTGCAAGACATTGTTCAGTCCACTGAACAGATACTCCATACTGTTTAGCACCACTTGAAGAGTTTGTCTAATCCCTTTTATGGTGGCTTTTCTGCCCAACATAGAATAAGATCCTTCCTCCACAACATCACAGTTCTCAGTTTATTTGTTGTGGCTAGTTGACAGATTCTGGGTGTCTCAACAGCCTTAGGAAATAGACAAAACCAGAAAGTATTGTTTTCCTCCAGTGAAATGTAAACCTGATTAGCATTCTTAAAATCCAAGTTGGGGATTTTTTTATTATCCCTAGTCTCTGTTACATGTGCCAGATACCTCTGGGGATGTTGCTGGACAATGCTCTTTTCTTTCACTGGGCTATTGACTACATGCCAAATAAGATTTCTCTCCAATCGAACACTTCTGAAGATTTATACACTGCCTGTATCACAATTGGTGGTGTCTAGTAAAACAACTCACCTCATTTGCTACACCTTGCCTGGGTCATTGGGGAAGTCAACTGCTTGGGACAGTTAACACCCCATAAAAATTCTTTCTTAGCTTTAAAGCACTCTGCACTGAAAAGTCAGCAGCACCATGGTTGTCTGAAGGCTGCTGTTGTGAACACAGTGTGCTGCTGACCCTTTGCAAAACAAAACAAAAGGACAGTGCCTAAAAAGCAAATCTGCAGGGCAGTACTGAAAATCTCTTGTGGAGGCATGAGGAACACAGTTCCCATGGCCTTGACAAACCACAGGCACATCAGCTACACCTGCGCTTACAGAGAGTAGGATGCTAAGCTCATCACCTCCTAAATTTTATGTCCTGATCTATCAAGTTTTATGACGGCAAAGATGATTATTTGCATAATAACGTGGCCTATAGAAATGAAGTAATTCTCTGGCTACTGTGGGGTGATACTCTTGTTCCATATTCGTCAATAAATATCAGGCTTTGGTTCTCCAGTATAGGATGGGTTTGTGCTGTAAATAACATAACTCGATTGAGCGCAGTGGAGCTTTGCTGAATTAAGTGATGTGGGCATTCCATTCCCAAGGCCATGAGAACTTGTGTTGGTTTAACTCAAACTTGGAGGGTTACCGTGTCTCCACAGAGATCTTACAGCTGCATGGTTAGCTCTGCTCATGACCAAACTGTCTTTGGTACCAACAGGCATGGTACACAGTATAGCCTTCGGTGTTACCTTCTAAACACTTGGGTACTTGGCTCTCAATGAGCTCCATGTTGGCTCATAGGCATGTCTGTATATGTTGTTATTACACCTTCAGTGATGCAATAATGATGTAATCACACCTACAATGGACTGTAGTTAAACCAATGCTGTTGTGGGTGGAGATTTTTCCATCATTTCACACCTGATGTGGACTAGCTATGTTAATTAGCCAAAGGCCAAATCACCATTTCTGTGCAGACTGGGCTCTAAGCTGCAAGATTGGGAAAGTGTGTAGATAATACTGATCACTGAACCAATTATGTTTTGCTCTAGTATATATAGTTCATAGAGGTGGGAACTGTAACTGCTGTGTTTAGGCTTACAGAGTCCCTCATGAAGATGGGGCCATGTTCCTTTGATTATGTCCAATCTCATGAATTAAAATGCTATGTTTCTGAGTGTGCCAGCAAGCCTTTATTTATACAGTTTTAAAGTCATCCTGTATTGGACACTTTTGCTGGGTTCTAGGAGATGCTGCTTCTGTGAGCACTGATGGTGGTTGGAAGGGGATCTTTTTTCATTCCTATACTGGCTACTGAAAGACTGCTGAGATATCAGATCACGAGCCATCACCTGACCTGTATTACCTGACGAGATCCAGGAGCAGAATAACAGACCCAAAAGGTGTGGGAAAGACAGAGAAGAGAGGGCACAGGAAGTTTATACTCCATCTTCCTCCATTTGCATAATTCACACTGCAAAATCATGCAAGGAGGTTATGTGTTGTTTCTCACTATGTGTTAATTCATGTATGATACTCAATTTTACCTGTAATCTAATATAAACTATACATGAATGTGTGTTCCTGGCTCAAGTATTTGCTGTTAGTTGTACTTACAAGACCAATTACGTCTGACTCCTGTCTACGCTACATTTGGCAATCTTGTTCCTTTAGTGTGTGCCAATGGACACTGGTGAAAATATCCTCCAAAATTTTGAAAGCTGCTGCAAAACCAAAGGCAACTGTCTTCTCCTTGTCCTGTTGATAAAGAAAAAAAATAGCAGATTTTTATTACAAGAGAGATTCACTCTGACAGATTCTTCAACAGTAAGGGCAGACACTTCCTATAGCAGATCATGTAGGGAGGGAGCACAGTCTCCACCACTGGTGCTTTCTTAAAAACATGGTTAGACAAGTACAGTGGGAATGGTTAGGATAATGGAAAGGACTATATCCTTGTGATGTCCCTTTCAGCTTCATTATCAGTGGCACTATATAGTGCTTCATCCCACTTCACTGTTTATTCTTATTCTTTTTTTTTCCCCTTTATTGCTTCCTTGCTGTTCAGTCTGAGTCTGGCAAGCCCTGAAAATGGAGTTATTTCCTGGGACGAAGCTACGCTAGCAGCAAACTGTCCTTGTAATAGGAGAGAGCCAGTGGGAAGGAGCAAGAGTGAGGAAGTCAAATGTTGTCTCAAGCCAGTGACATGAGCCAACATCCACTGGCTGAGAGCATGAGCTGCCCATGTGTCCTGCCTGCAGCACCAGGCAGAAGCTTCTGTTGTCTGCCACTCCCCTGGGTGCGCTTGCCACGGCTGTCACAAATCCGGCACAAATCTTAGCTCATGCCACAGCAGAGTGGCTCTTCCAGACCCAACTGCCTCTTCTGTGCCTCCCCAGGGGCTATTTTGGGAGTGGATCCTCAGCTCCAGACTGCACCAGCTGCGGGTTTGTCCCTCAAGTGCAGTTACCAATAAAGTTGGAAGACTTGTTCTTTTTCTGCTGGGGGAGATGAAAATGGACCTTAGCACATGTAAATCAGCTGAGATCAGAGCAGAGTTGTCCCATACAGCTCCGGCTTAAAAGAAGCAGCAGTATGGAGAGAAAGTGGCGGGAGGAAGCAGGAAAGGGAAGGAGAACTGGAGAGGGGAGATAGTCATATATATAGAAGAGTGAGGAATGAGTGCCAGCTCCATCTCCTTTTTCTGAGTGATTTTGACAGTGAGGTGCCACGGCCTTCATTGACCTCAGCTCTTATCGTCCTGGGGTTGATGTGACCTTCTTGCTTCTCTAGTTTAAAACATTTTTTTTTATTCTATCAGTGGTCTGTTCCTTCTCCTCGGCCCCAGCTCTTTTTTCCTTTTACAGCATGTTAATGAGCAAAGTGCTTATGCAAATGAGAGGCAGAAACAACCGCTTTGAATAAGGAAGGAAATTGCTGAGGTGCAGACAGAAACCAACTTCACTCCAATGAGTAGCTCTCTGTTTTGGCTCTCATGACAGCTCTCTTGCTTTACACTACACCTGAAACCTCAATGTTGTTTTTTTTTTTTTATTTATGTGGCATAATTTTAACACTGATACCTGACTTTTTTGGTAATATTTCTATACCACTTCATATGCCTATAGAATTGTACAAGCATTAGCACCAATTTTCATTTTCTTGCTGTACAAAGATAACCCAAAGGGGAGAAGGGATTCATCTCTCCCTAGCTTGCTATCTCTATGCAAATTTTGTGTCCATTTCTAATTGTTCATTTAGAAAAGTGATTTTATTCTGTTTTATCAGCCACCCTTAGTGTAGATAGTTATATTGCTGAAAATCTGTGTGGCTTAGTCAAACTGGACTATTACTTGTATGCAAACAGAAATGAGCCTGCCTTAAGGGGCTGTTCTGTTTTTTCCAGCATTAAAGCAATGTATATGCTAGTGTGAGCAAATATTTAGAAATGTCAGAGGTATTCTGGCTAGTATTGCCCCATTTCAGTCGAGAAAAACCTCAAGGATGTTTGCTGTAAACATTGCAGGATATGGATGTGAATTCTTTAAGAAAGGTTTTCCTTTTACCAAAATGTTAACTAGCTCCTGGTACTAAATATGTTTTTGTCAATAGTTGTTTAGGAACAAGAGCAAGTAGAAAAAGTAAGACGTTTGTATGAAGCTGAGAAGAACTAGCAAAACACAGGGTAGTGTTTAGGTAAATCAAGGCCTATTTGTTTTCATTTGACTCCAGGAGTTAGCCCTATAGCTCACAGCAGGGATACAGGGACATTTCTTTCTTTGAACAATAGGGTCTCTCAAGCACCTCCTGGCTGTGTGGAGGACAGAAACAGGCTGAAGCTGGGAGGTAAGAATAGGCTTTACTTCAGGTCAAGAGAAATCTCTGTGTCATGAAGGCTGTAGTCTGGAGACCAAACTTATGGCAACTTCTTCAGCACTTTCCCATCCAGTGTCTCAACAGAAAAATTTTGGGCAAGCCAATGCATCTTTTATACGAGGGCTCGTGAAAAAAATTTACTGGCTGTCATGCCATGTAGCTCCTGTCCTCTCTGTCCTATAGCATCCAACATAGAACTGTACCTATAGATGGGTATAAAAGGGTAGAAGTAATAACTTGGGGTTCATTCAGAGTCTCACCCCTGTCCAAAAGTTATTTCTTTATTGCCATAATTTGAATTTTGCTTTATTGTCTCATATAAAAATATAATTTATCCACTTCTTCATATTTTCAGGGTAGATGAGACCTGAATGTCTAATGTAAACCTTAGTTCTGTAAAACTGAAGAAGCTTAGTCTCCCACAGATTTGTATCTCAAGACTGAGCCCCCGTGTAGGTTTTCCACTGTTTGTTAAGTTGCAAGCACACACAACAGCTGTTCTGTCCATAAAGACATTAGAAGGCTCTCCTCTGCCTGCCTGACTTTTTGCACAAAACTGTTCAGAGCTTAATTTCTTGCTCTGCCAAACTGTGTTGAAACTGGCCAATTGACTCAATGGCTATTAGGAGAGACTCACATACAGACAGTACGATCACATAATCCAAAGAAGATCAGGATAAAATTAAGTAGAAATAGGTGTTGTTTGCAGGTAAGCAGGATCATTTTTCATCAGCCACCTGTTCTGGTGGGGAGTGCCTTAGGTTCTTTGGGATGGCAGCATGAGGAGAGGTTATGCTGGTAGGACACACAAGAGTGCAGAGGTTACACTGCAGGTTTACCTTGCAGTCGTTGCCCAGGAGGGCATATCCTCACACATGAAGTGGGTGTGCACCAGTGAGTGATGCAGACTGGATCTTGCCTGGAATTTAGGATTTGATTAATTAATTAATGTATGGGAAAACTAGTCTTAAGGCTAAGCTGTTCTATCCTGTTGAGGCCTACCAGGCCCCCTACACTTGGCTTTTGTAGCCTAGTCACCTCTGTGTTGTCCTGCTGATTTTACATATCTCCAATGGCAGCTAGGATTTTAAATATTTTCCTTTGGCTAGCTTAATGAGGTTGAAAAGGGTTGGTAAAGCTTCTGATAAGCTTCCTGATTTTTATTTTTATTTTCCAGGCCTTATGTGAATCAGCCCTTTTGAATTCAGCCACTGGCACCTGGAAAGAGGCCACCAGCACTTGGGGTTTGACAACATTACTAATGCAAGTCATTATTTGTGAGAACAGAGTCCTGGCTTGTATGAACAATGTGGATTCCCACTGTTTCAAAGGAGATGGAAATACCTGCTGTATGCAGATAACCCATTCCCCTCTCCCCTTTCCTAACCAACAATGCCCACACCACAAATGCAGCCCTTTCCAGCAACCCTCTTGATGAGCAATGTGTCTCTGCGCAAGGGCTCCTTTGTGAAACTCCTATGGTTTTACAGCAGTGTCAGGCTAACAATGTGCAGTATAATTTAGAAAGGAATGGGAAATTGTTAATTTTGGTTGAATAATAATAATAATAATAATTCCTACAATTTGAGGGGGTGGGGAAGAGGAGTGAAGCAATAACACCAAAAAAAAAGAAGAAAAATATCCTGATTCAGCTTGAAAGTATTTTTGGGTTATTTTCAGTTATTTAGTGCCTTTTAAATTATTCTTCTTTTTAACAGTTTGCAGATGTCTATATCTGTGTAGGCTTGTTTTTAAAAGATCCAAAGGAAGCTGTGAAGTTAAAATTAATTACAGACAAGAAGGTCAGTGGGCAGAACACAGTCCAGGTTTGCCAAAGAAGAACCATCACAAAATAACCAGGTACTTTCCTTGGGGAAGAGAACCAGATTTCTAGAGAGAAAAAAAACCTGTGTCAGATCTTATTTATTTTGGACCTCAAGAAGGTGAGACCATATGGGAAGTTACTACCAAAGGCTGGAGAAGACAGGGATTAGGAGTAAAATTGCAAAGAAGGAATGCGCTAATGAAATTAGCTGATGAAAAAAAACTGAGCGACTTTCAAGACAAAAGACATATCGTGAAGGAAGCATTGGGTGACCTTGAGGATAATAGAAACAGGATGAAATTAGATAGTGCAGAGTGAAAGGTTACATTGTTGGGATTAACATGAGAATTTCTGCTATGTGCCAGAATAAATAAATTCATAAATTGGAAATGACAGAAGGGGGAAAGGACCAAGGTATTAGTCATCCTCTGATCAGCTAGCACAACCGTGAGCCACCTCTGGGATGCAGGTGAGAAACAAGCAAAGGCAGTCTTAGGATGAGAAGGATTTCTGAGGCAGACAGGGAATTTTTAATGTCATTGTGCGAGGCTTTGCTGAGACATTATCTGGAACATCGTCTTCAGCACCAGTCAGTCACATGGCTAGCTGAGCTCCAGGATCCTGAGGAAGGCTGAGGGAGTGTCTAGGAGAATGGAGAGTCTGTCATATGTGAGGAGACTACAAAAGTGCTCCACTTGTCCAACAAAACAAAGGCTGAGAAGGGATATGATTATTCTCTATAAACATGTTAAGGGGATAAATGTCAAGGAAGGAGAATAGCTATTTAAGCTAAAATACAATGTTGGCACAAGAGCAAATGTGTATAAACTGGGCATGAATAAAAATAGGCTGAAAATTAGAAGAGAGTGACTAACCACCAGAGGAACAGGGCTTTAGAGCAGCCTAGACAACTGATATAGATGAGGGGTACATTTATAAAGGTGGAAGGAAGCATGAGGAGTGCCCATGCTCCTCCTTAGCGATAAGTGAGTGTTCTCACAGCTTGAGACTGTGCTTAGGACTTCCTGTGCTTGAGAGACAGATCTCTCCCTCTTTTTCTCTGCTCCCATCCTGTTATGATCAGGGTTTGAATGCTCCTGCTACTGTGGAGGCAAATGCTCTGAGTTCAGGTTGTTTTTTTGACCAGTTGAGAAAAGTATTTATCTAACGTGGTGCCTGCAATGGAAGAGGATTTACTCCTTTACTCCTGTAGTATGATGTTCTGAAGTCTTCTCTGTCTTCAGGATGGAAATGAATCCTCAGTTATTTTCACTTTCAGTGCTACATTGCAACTTCACTACAGCAAACATGAAATTGCACAATAAAAGTAGCTATGTTTCCAAGGGATATATTTACTTCTACACTTCCTCCTTTCCCCTCTGTTTACCTCTGAGCTGGATTTAATCTCTTTGACAATTAGGAGACAGCTCTGCCACTGAATGGATTTCTTAAGAGAGCTGTAGCTTCTTCCTGGGCAAAGGAGGGTTGGGAGACAGGGATGGTAAGAAAAAGGTTAGGTGACTTGTTCCTTTTCATTTCTCACTGACTCACTGGTCTGCATTGTGCTTGTGACATGGCTGAATCACCAGGGGAATCCATGCAGGACTCCTCTGATATCATTTAGGCTAACTTGAATCAGGACGAGAAGCAAAAAGAGAAAAGGAAGACAAAGGGGCATTTAACTGCCAGAGCAGATTCCAGGTACATTCCCTGTGGTAAATAATCCCAGGTAAGGTGAGCCAAGTGGATCAGAAAAGCATACAGCATACATCTTCATTTCAGTTTGAGAGACGGAGATCACAATAATGTATGCTCGTAATCAGAGTATTGCTGAACTCTTAAGAATTGCCTCGACTAATTCAGGCTTTATCTATCACATTTGACATTCACTAACACACTGGATTTTTTTCAGCTTTCACGTCTCTCTCAGCCACCAATCCTATTTGATTGTTGAATATTGCCTTTACTCTTCACTGCAATGTAAGACCCTGTTTGTGAACATCTGTTGCCTTTGTGGCAGCAATGAAACAATAGAAGAAGGGAAGGAGCACAAAAACTCAAGCTTCAAGCTTTGAGTATGGAATAGTACTGATCAGGAGCACAGGGTGGCGAAATCAGCCTCTAACATTAGACTCAACCTAAGGTGTAATTGCTTGTGTAATCATGGATGTATTCCAGTGCCCCAAACAAGATTTGAGAAGCAGGCTGGTATGATTATTTCAAAATGCAAGTACAGGGAGGAGAGTAGATAGAAAGTCCCAGTGTGCTGCTATTCTGTCCTGTGTTGTGACTGTAGTACATTTAAAATACAGTTCAAAGCATCACTTTGGCTTACTAGTATGTATGAGCCCATACAGACCTTAAAAAGTCCTTCGGTGAGTTTTATTATTTCATCTTAAGAATTGAACAAGTAATTTGCCAGCAGAAGCTGCATCTCCTCTTAAATTGTGTGGGTACAGTCATTAAAAATGTAGAAATATAGTCAAAAAGTGCTGACAAACCTGATAATGGTGGTGATGCTGGCTTAAAGAGAGACTGGGGAAATAGCTATCCAGAGCATATGTGAGGTGGCTGAAGCCTGCCTAATGTAGGGTAGGCTAATCTAATTTTAATTGAGATATGGCTGTAGCTCCTACAGCTGTACCTGAATTAGATATGCATTTGCCAGCTCACATACTGCTAGTCTGTAGCTGCTGCAACGCAGAGGTCAGGCCAGGCTGCAAAACCTACCTGTGAAACTGTGCACATCCAGCTTTGCACTGCCATGACTCCACTAAGACAGCGGAGACGGAGTCCCATCCACTGGGCAGGTTGTGTCAAATACTCAATGGAATTCAGACTAAAAAGAGGGTTTCGGCATTTCTGTCACTGAGTCATGCCAGAGTGGGTTTTCTGCTGAAGAACACGCTGCTTGAGTCTTGCCTACACTTCTCTACCCACAGCACCACAGACACAGGGCCAGAATGGACCACTGTGATCAATTTCACCTAGCCATGTTCAAAACTAGACAGTTTTAAACCTCATCACCTCACCCCTCAATCATTTAAAATTGTGTCCAGGTCTTGGAAAAATAACCAGTCTCAAGATATGGTAGCTGCAAATGGAGAGTCTGCTATAGCTTCTAAGTAAAGTATTAGTATAGTACGTGCAAGTATTTGGCCCTGGGCTTCTCTAGCTTTTCTTAGCATGTCTTTTTTCAATCATGCACTCCTTCAAGGCTTTCCTACAGACTCGCAGTCACCTGCAAAGAGAACATATTATGCAGAGGCAGGGTAATCGGGAATGAGAGGAGAGGAAGAGCTTTATGAAACTAGGAGGCCTGGAACAATTAAATTCAACCAATTGACAGAGCAGGCGAGATGAGTTGACAGTAGAAAGATAACCTGTTTGCAAATGCAGCCCTGTTTTATCTTCCCACCAATTAAATTAAGTTCTCTTTGGCCTTCAGATAAAAAAAAAGCCTAAATAAACACTGTTATGCTGCATACATCTTAATACTTCTAATCTTCTGACTAGCAGAGCAAAAAATTAATATCTTCCTGCCTTAGTAAGAGGGAAAACAGATGCCATGGGGAGGAGGAAATGGGAGAGGATGAGCAACCCCAGGTTTAAGTCTGTATGTCTACGTGTGCATGCACATACACACGCAGTCAAAAATAGCTTTGTGAAAGGGTTTTGTAACCTCATTGTAAAAACTCACATGAGTAAATCAAAATGAAAAGTGATGAAAATACAGAACTTCCACTTCACCTCAGTGATCCCAGGACACAGTATGAGTCTAGGTTCAGCAAGTTTCTGCCATTGCAATGCCAAAGGGCCCTGCCTTTGCTGTGTTTTAGCTTGAGGATAAAGCATACATGCTGGCAGCCCGAAGGAAAATCAATGCCTTTCTTTTTCCACAAAGCTGTGGAGCAAGTGAGTTGAGAGCTATGCCCTTTCATACCACTCCTGCCTGCAGCCTCAGGTAGCTGAAAAAAAACCAACCCTGAGCACTTCCAGCGGTGCTGGCAGAGCTGTCTGGTGCAACACTGCATGCCTGTGGTCTGCACCCAGCCAGAGTAAAATCAGGGAAGCACCCCGTGTGATGAACCTGGCACAAGGCCACAGAGGAGAGATGCTCCAGGAGTCCCAAAGCAGCAGATGATACTGTGTCCTTCAAATGAAGGATGCCCTCAAAGTCTGGGGTTTTCCCAATCCTCTCAGTTTTTGTCTCCCTTCTGTATGCTACTGAGCAAGTGCTTGGCAGGCCTTGGTGCTGAAGGAGTATGTGAACATGCTGCTGCTGTTGGAGCCCAGCATTTCCATGGGCAGAAGGGGAAAGGAAGCTGATGAATATTGCATGATCAGAGGGAGGGAGTGAGATGAGGCAGTGGTTGCTCTCCTCGCAGCTGAGAGGCAAACACACACACATGCCAAAGAGATGCTTGCAACATCAGGAAATGTTTCTCCAGCCTCTTGCCCCTGTCCCTATCCTGCCTCCCAACAGCATGTCCCAATGCTCTGCAGTGCTGACCATGGGCACCAGCCACCAAGGCACTCAGGTTTTTCTTCTGGAGTGTCAGGAAGTGCTTCCTGCTTTTATCCACTGTCATTCTCAGGCTTAGATCTCTGATAAGAGAGGTGAGATGCATTTCCAGCTCATCCCCTTTGCCTCGGAGGTGCCCTATTCCAATGCACAGCTTGTGTCACAAGGACACGTTAAACAAGCCCCAGCGCCATGGCCTGGCTCTGTCGCTGCTGCAGATGCACAGCCACTGCTAATACACAAACCAGCCTGTCATGCTTGTAGGGATGGGTCTCCGCTGCTCCAGACCTGTGCAATCAGAGCAGCAGGGGCTTTTCCTCATCCTGCATCGATGTTGATGACAAATGCAACTTGCTGTCACACTGCAGCCCCCAGCGCGGCTCAGGCAGAAAATGAGAGCTCACAATGTGAAGTAACCACCATCCCCTCAGAATGCTGTCTGCGCAAACGGGGCTGTGGGGGATTGGGGCAGGAGCACACTGCAACAAAGCTGAGATCCTCTTCTCAAGCGTAAGCCTAGAAACTGCTTTATCTTGTCCCTTGCCTCTCCTCCATCATGTCAGGCACAGGCATGCAGCAATTAAAAATTGTAGTATCCCAGTACTAGTCCATTCATGCAAGTCTGACAGGACCAAATGCCCTGTTCATTACTGGGAGCAGAAAAAAAACTGTGGACCTAGGATCTATATATATATACTTTAGACTGCTGGGCACATCATTTCCCTTTTTTGTACCAGCTTTCTTAGATATAAAATAAGAAATTTACCATCATTCAGAATATTCCTTTATTTCATGGTGCTGAGCATCGTATCTCCTCTGCAAGCAGTCAGTACAGTTTAAAGCAACTCTGAGGCTCTGGCACATTGCAGCGGTTTGTTTGGTGATGCAGAATTGTAACTACAGATAGTAAATGTTGTGCCACTCTCTTTGGATGCAACTGTCAAAATGGACAGAACTGTGTTTGTTTCACTCCCTCTTTTAAAAAAAAAAATCCAGCTTACAAGTTTCAGTGGGGGAGTTTGCCTTCATTCAAACTAAATGTATTCTGGTTTAATTTTATCCTATTATCCTTAACTAGTCTGTCTTGGATCAGACTATTGCTACTTTAGCTTGTCATATGGAGATACTTTCTGTAGTTCTGAATAAAACCTCTTCATTTCTTTTTGGTTTACGTACAATTCCTATATTTTTTTCTCCTTGAAATGTATTTTCAACAGGGACCCGAACCGCAAGTGTTACTTTTGTGTCCGAATCTCCTAAGCACCTCAGAATGTTTGGTACATGCACATTCACAGGCACAAACCATCAGAAGAGGAAAATTATGTGTAAGAATGTGATTTTTAGAAGTACTGTAGATCAGCTTTGTTTTGTTTTCATTGCCATTGATGGTAAAATGCCACTTCCTGACTTCAGGGAGAAACAGAACTGAGTTAAAGTGTTTTGAAAATCACACTAACTATGCAAAAGATCTGTAGTAGTAGATCCCCAAGGTGAAGATTTTATTCACACAAGACAGGCAGTTCAAACACAGAATGAACTATTGAAATAAACAAAAGATATCGCAGATAACTAAAATGATAAAGCTTTTTTAAAAAGCTAATTCC
>NW_010206970.1:42192-59518 GCF_000695765.1 Mesitornis unicolor
GTTTCCTGTCTGTCATTTGTTTGTTTCCTGTATTTTCATCTGTTGAACAATATAACTAAACTAGTGATTTTTTAAATTTAGCTTAGCTTTTCCATGCCCTTTCAACCTAAATTGTTTCCATTTTATATTAAAATAGAAAAACAAAAGTAAAAAGATCTCAGTTGAACAGATCAAAACATCTGTGTCCCCTGTGAGGTCTACATAGCTCTGCCTCTCAGAATGACTGCTGTTCTGTAGGCACAGAGATACCTTGGAAACCCAAAACATACCACAAGCAAGACAATTTTGCAAGTTGGCTGTATAAGCAAGCACCTTTTTATATTTTCGGTTCTCGGATCTAGTTGAGCTGGCTACATCAACACAAATGAATCACTGAGTGGTAAGCTACGCTGGAGATCTGCTGTGCATTAACTGCTCTGTGGCAGCTTTTTTTTGTGGTTGCTCATACCTCACTGTAGATGTGAACCTGAAACTGAGGTGAGAGTGTGTGCTTGGGCTACTACCACAGATGAGCTACTAAGGTATTAATCCACTCTAGAGCTAGACCAGCCACTACCCATGGATGGGAAAGGGTTGAGAAGCAATGAAACTTCATCAGTATTTGTAGGCTGAGATAATTTTCTTTTTCTAGTTTCTTTCCCATCCTCAAGATTCTGTCTTACCTCAGGGTTTCTCTATTTCAGTTGGGTCTTTTTTGCATATGACTGTTCTTCTATTCAGCTGAGCTTTTAAAGTTTTAACCCACTACTGTGTTTTGTAAAGTCTGAATCTCAAGGTGAAAGCATCAAAAGTTCCAGTGTAGTAACTACCTCCTTTTCTGTGCACCTCTTTGACTCTGGAGCCACAGGGGGTCAGAGGGACTGTAGATGTTTGTCTGTGTGGCCATGGTAGTGGAGTTACTTCCCAGATTCCTACAATGAATGCATCTGATCTCCTTATGCATTGTGCTTCATGCATATGTCTATGTATTCATAGGCACATTGCAGTAAGTACTTTTTGAAATGTGATCACAAACTATTCTGTTTATGCAGAAACCTAAAAATGCTGTACATACATGTATATAAGATTATAGGAAGCATTTGCATTATTAGTCAAGTAGTATGTTTTATTACTCAGCACTGTGTGAGCAGGCAATAAAAAACTTTGTCTTCTGTGTGATTCAGACCTTTCCCTTCCCTCTGCACACATTCATCTATTGTTTTCTTTGGAAGGGGACATAACTTTTAATATTATTCTTACCCAATAAGGGTACTGGAGAGTATTTTTCAGATGCTGTCTCCTCTATTTCCATTCTGAAGTCTGTTTATTTTTCTTTAGGAAATTGGGGTGGATTTAGGAAACTAATTCAGAACAAATAGAAGTGGATAAATGTGGAGCAGGTGCTGACAATTTAAATGGGGAGGAATGGCTGCAAGGTGCAAACAGATTTTATTACTGCCCATCCCATGGAGGATGCAATAGCCTTACCTGAAGCAGGTAGAATACAAGCTTTAGTTCTGTCCAATTGCAGCTCAATTAAGGGTATAAAAGTGTTCTCCTGCAAGTAGGTGGGGGTTTTTTATGAGCTGTTTGGCAGTATGAATAGGATGGAGATAGTAAAGTAGAAAGGGACTCCTTTGGGAAGTGTGTTCTGGATGCTCTGGTGTGTCTTTTCTTTCATCCTAGGGGCTCTGAATAGCTTTTGAGATATGATTATGCTGGGAGACCATAGTTACCTTTGCTGCTGCTGGAAAAGCATGCCTCTCACCCTTCTCACAAACAGCATTCCAATGATTTCCCTTCTGAGTGCTCCGGGTAAGTGAATTACATGGAATGAGATTTTCCCTTGTCTCTAGATAAAGCTGGGTGACTGAGTGTAAAATTGAGAGAACTTTGCTTTCCCAATCTATCATTGCCCTCCCTTAGTCCTCTCTGTTGCGCACCTGTGGGCCCTAGTTCACTGCAGTTTAAAATGGTGTGAGGACAGTGTAAGAGAGAGACTGCTACCTCCTTAGTGTGAATTGTCTGTCCCACTGAGATGGCTGTTGCTTGCTGAAGCTGTGGCCCAAAGGGCTGCAGGTTTTTTTCTGCCCTTATTACTGTTTCTGTTTCCCTAGTGCAGCAGGTCTCATAATACTTTCTCTAAGGGGAAGGCTGAGCCCATAACACACATGACAAAGCTATGAAGTGTCTGGCTCCTTCTGCAAGGTCTGTGCACGCTCAGTACCTGCTTCACAGCTGTGTTCAGGCTCCACGTCAGTAAACAGCCCCTCTTTGGGTAAAGCAGCTAAACTTCTGATTGCTGTAAGCTTCTCTAAGAGTTGATCCTACCTGCTCATAAGGTCTGATCCTTCCCCTAAGAGAAGGGCACTTGGTGGGATGTGCATCACATTAGCAGCTAGGAATAAAAGCTGGTTATCTCTCACCCAGTTACTCTAGAGGTCACTGCACCAGCATTAGAAACGTATGAGCTAAAGCTTATAAGGAAAGTGCCTATGATTGCTGTGTGGCTGGAGGGAGGAGTAAACACGCAGGAGCATTGGGGTCTGCAGTAGCATGCCACCTTACTAAACTAAGCCTCTGCTTCCACTGTAGGTAAGTGGAGGTTTGTAGCAAGTTTCTAGGTTACAAGGGCTTCAGCGGTAAAACCAACCTAACCATCGGGGTCAGAAAAATGACCTCTTTTCAATCCAGGACTGTAATACAATCTTTAGTTTTCCTGTGAAAAACTCTCCTGAAACAACTCTTACGCTCTCACTCCAGAGATCAGTTTTGAAGCATGGTGTGTGAGCAGTTAAAACTGGCATGACAGGGGGCAGCAGCTTGTGACCTTTCTGGGTGAAAGGAAGAAAGGTCTGGGACAAGCACAAGCTTCCAAAACCATCCTTGCTGTCTGACTGCACAGCATTTGTATGTGCAGGCTTTGAGATTCGCCTGCAGGTATCTCTTCTGAGCTCACGTGGTCAAAATGATAACACTGAAACCTACAGTGGATGGTAAAGAACCTGCTCTAGCTGATTGCTAAAACCTGAGTAAGAAATGGTAATTGCTTTCTAAAAAATTATTAGATGTATGAAGTGGCTTTATAAGTGCTCCCCTTGGAACAGGGACAGGAAGGTGAATAACTTGGCTGTTGTCTTGTAGTCAAGAGTCTGTAGTCTTGTAGTCTGGGAGTCTGAGGCATTTTAACTGCAGCTTCTCTGCCTGGATGTTCTAAGGCAGCCCCATCCTTTGCATAATTGCTGCTGCTGGTGGTCTGATTACAGGAGGACTGCAATAGTTGCAGTTCCTCTCCCTACATGTTAAGTGACCTAGAAGGTAGAGCTGTCCTTGAACTAAGAGACCTTCTGCCACTGCCTATTGTGACATAACACACTACTTGTTAGGTATTAGATTGTGAACTAGAAAGGAGAGGTGGTAGCTTCTGAAACTTAGGCAAAGCTTCAAGCCTCTGTCAAAGTGTTTTCATCTCTCCTGCTTTTTAAGCTAGAGAAAATTATAACCTTTTCCTCATGACTACCAGGCTTGCACATTTAACTATCTCAAATGCTATGAATTCATTGTCAATGGCTGGATGACAGTGTTTGGCAATGCTGACTTGAATTGTTCATGCTTCTTTGCCATCCTTTGAGCATTTGGGTTGAAGAGGACAAGTGATCGAGCTTCTTAGCTTAGTCTTGCTGATGGCTGTTGCTTTTTCCTAGAGCATTTAGATCAAAAAGACACATAAGTCAAGCCCCTTACAGTATAGAGAAAACAGATGTTAAGAGTCTCCTTTGAGGGTCTGGTTCTTGACCTTTTGGCTTTGTTGCTTGGTCACAGTTTATCTCCAGACTCATTTACATTGAAAAATTAAAGCCTATAAACCATGGAATGATGCCTTTGGCTGTGTCGTCTTTTTTGCATTGAAAACATGATGGATGCTATCATATAATGTTGCCTGGACAGTGGGACTTGTGAGAATCTAGGAAGGAAAAAAAAAAGTGGCCTCAGCTGCTGTTAAGTAACTCACTGTTTCTCTAAAGATAAGAACTCAATAGCCCAGGGTGATGGGATAGAAACAAGCTGTGGTCACTGGGAGCCAAGAGAGCTATATGCCTGTCCTGTAGGAATGGAATTGATGGCAGCAATAAAAAGTGTTTGGCAGATCCCTGGTCAGCACAAATACTTGTATCAAGTAATTCTAGCTTTTCCTGTGCTCCCTGTTCTGGAAGAACAGAATTGCTGCTTTCTCCTCTGAAAAGTGGAGATGAGCATGGTAGCAGCAACTTCAGTGTGATTCTTGGTGTGTGAAGACAAGGTACTACCTCAGAGTGAAGCTGCCAGCTCCTAAATTGAAGAGATGGCTGTGATGCTTCATGCAAGAGGAAAGCTCTGATGGAGCTCTTAAATGGAGGTGGGTGGGAACACCTAGACAACAAATGGCTTTGAAGCAGGTAAAGGGTGGTAAAGGATTCTAAAGACTTGAATATGTTGCCATTGTAGATAGTAGCAGTATTATCTTAGAAATAAGGTGAGGGTTAGGCAGGACACACAGTTGCCTTGACTTAGGTGTTTCTCTTCTCTGGAATATCTGACAATAACCTTTTGAATAAAAGGAAAAGATGCCTTTCCATGAGGAGGAACTGAAATGCTTTCTGAGCTTACTATGTGCAATGTCAACTAGAACACTTGTAGCAGAGAAACACTTGCAAATGTTGTGAGGGACTTCTGTGGAGACTCCCTTTGCACTTGAAGTAAAAAATGTATTTAGATGCTTCTCAGGGTAAGGATGATGAGAACAAGGACGGTCTATAGTTCTCTGCAAACCACAAGCATACTTCATAGTGGAAGTAAATCTGGTGTAGCTCCTTTTTGCCTTTCTCTGGCTGTGGCTACTACAATAAGCAGCCTATGCCAGTGTTCTTCTGCCCCAAATGAGCTGCCTTGCAAGTCCATTGTTTTTTCTCCTGGGCAGGATGTAAAGGAAAGGATTCTGGTATGACCCAAGGGACTGGGTTTCTCTGGGTCACTATAGAAACACAGGGGTTTTGGAATGACAGTGGTAAGAACTATCAGAAATGGGGAAGAACTGAATGAGTTTCATAGTTAGCTATTGATACTGTCTTGTGGAGCATGATACCAAGGCCTAACCATGAGAGATTTTTCAGTCTTTGAAATAGTTCTACAGACATCTCAATGCAGAGCTAGTGCCACTTGAAGTGAAGCATCTGGAGGTAACATTTGTGTCTAATTTAGTAGTCTGCACTATAAAAAAAATGCCATTTACTCAAAAAGCCTTCATTACGAGGAGATTGTTCCTAGACAGCTCTAGAACATCCCTAAAGAGTTCATTAATTAAACTGACTTGTTTGTACCATTTCTGTGGTAAAAGAAACCTTTTCTGTTTCAAGACAACTGTGTGACCCTTTTGGTAGCTGCAGCTGGACAGTATTCATAACTAACTTCAAACAAACAAACAAAAAGAACCCAACACAAAAATCCCTCCAGGATGAATTCCTAAAAAGGCATGGGAAGGCCTTCTGTGGAAAGCAAGCTACAGCTACTTCTTTTCCTTCCTGCCCTAAGCAGGCTTGCAGCTAGGATTTGAAATGCAGAGACCTCTTTCCTGTGAACTTTGTGTTGATTCAGGAAGTAGCTGGTTCAATATCCTCCACTTAACTACAATACACAAAGTGCAACCCCTTGGATGCTGGTTATTCTGATGTGATCCTTCCCCATGCCCCCATCCTGTCTTCTAAACCACAGAAATGTTCTCCTGTCAAAATTGATATATATCACATAAGCAATTTTTTTTTAATTGGTAAAGAACTTTGTCATCTTTCTGACAGCTTTCCAGTCCTTACTCCAGGTTGTCATTAAGTGAGACAGCTTCATCAGAACCAGCTGTGGTAGTTCTGATATCACCTCGCCCTTTGCATTGGCAGCACCTGCAGACTTCAGGGATAATGAGCAAGAGATTTCTTTAACATGTGCCAGACTTGGCAGACTCAGTATATAGCTGGCTACAGCTGTTAGTTAAACTCCTGGCCCTGTGTTGTATAACTTATCCTAATAGAACACAACTTCTGTCCTGAAGAGCTGCAGGCTATTAACACTCCCTCTCTGGAAATTTGCTATAGGATGTAGCCTGATTGCTTGTTGGCCGGTAGTAGGAAACACTAAATTGTCTGAGGGTAGAGGGCATATGTGTAAATCTGTTCCTTGAGAAAGAGGGAAGTCAGAGCTGGCTCTGCTCTCCTTTTCCTGACCAAATGGAACTATAAGAAGAGGAGAGATAGCTCTCAAATGGTAACTTACAAGGGTAGCCTCTTTTTCTTCTGTGAAAAACCTCTAGAGGGATGAATGTGCCACCACTAATCTGGACTCACTGCATCTAACCAGAAGGCATGGTGAGAGCTGCTGACCAGCCATCAAAAAGAATGCTTTTGTTCAGTAACAATCCCAACTCCCTGCTGGTGGAACCATATTCTGGGTAGGAAAGGATTGGTGAAGGTTTTTGTATAAAATCTTAACTCTTATATTCAAGGTAATCTAGGATTGGAGTAAGTAATATAAAATAGGATCAGCCTCCCTTGAGAAAGGGACTAAAATAGATTCTTGCCTCTTTCAGATATTAAATATTTTTTAAAAAAATCATATGAATGAAAGAAATGCAGTAGAATCACCTTTACCTTTTGCAGCTGTACTTCCTAACTTAAATGGAAATGAAAATTTTTCCTTAAGTCTGTGGCTTGGACTCCTCTAGTGAGACTGTCATGAAAATGTTCCCTTTATCTTTCTTCCCCCATGTCACTACCTATTCAGGGATGGATGCTTATGAGGAGGCTTGAATTTCCATCTCAAGTCATGCCTTTTTGACCCTTCTGTAATGCTTATTTCTGCTTCCCTCTGTGCAGGAGTCTGAAGACCACAGGATATGAGAATCAGCTGCTGGCAGACAGTGATGTGAGAAGCCAGAACACTGGGACTGTTGCACAGCATAGCATTTTCAGATAACTTGTTGGAAAACTTGTACAGGAGAGGCATTAAGGACAGATGATCCTGCCCTTCTAGGCATCTGAAGAATACAGGTGACTTGACAAACTCTTTTCTTTGCAAGTTTCTCCTTAGAAGTGTTTAATTGTTAGCACTCTGGTTTTGGTGGTTTCTAACTTCCAGCCAGCTCTTAATGGATTGATAAGCTTCACCTAGTCTGAAGCTCCTCCATACCTGTGTAAGACTTGTTGCTCTGGTTGTAAAGAAAACCAGTACAGGAACTGAGGGTGTTTAGTAGAACCCTTCTGATACTTCGTTAATAACACTTCCCCCCCACCCCAGGGAAGGTGGCACAGCTCTAGATGGGTGCTTTTGTGTCACTTTTATGATATCACAGAGGTGCACCACACTTCTCTGCAAAAAGTCTGTGGAGCTCTGGTATGAAAACAGGCTGAGGCAGTTCCTGATTTTACAGCTGAATCTTTAAGACAATCTTTGAACTTCTATCTATTGATCCAGACTTTGCTGTTTTCATGTCAGTGTTTAAAATGGCTAAATCCATCCCAGCTCCCTCCCCACTTTTAGTTCCTCCCAAGTTATCTGCTAAAGGTTAGGGCTCATCTGAGCTTTGGCAAATGATGAAAAAATGTGCTATTTAAATTTTAATGTGGGGCTAATAACCCATGTGGATTCACTTCAGTTCTTCCTGCTTCTTTCCTTCTAGGTTTACTTTCACTGTAGTGCATCAGCCTGTGTCACAGATGCTATGAAATCCTGCATACTTCACTGACCTCTGGAGAGGTAAAAATGCTATCTTTTTTTTTTTTTTGAGGCAGTACAAAAATAGGAGGCACCAATACTGTCTTCTGTAGCAAAGGTGTGGTTTCAAATGCCTTGTGCCCTGAAGTTTAGGGTACCATCTCAGACTGTGGATGTAGGTAAATCTGTGCGGGGATTTCTTAAGCCATTCGGTGTCAAAAGCTGAAGGTTATGCGTGTATCTGTGTGCCTGTACTAGCCTTCCAGGAAGTCTGAATTTTCTGAAGCCTCTATGGTTGAAGACTGGATGTGGAGTTGTACTGATTTTTAGGCAACCACTGTATCCTTTCAGAATGAAATAGCATTAAAGGCCATTCAGTCTAAAATGTGAGATGGCATGGAAACCCATGCACATTTGCAAAGGCTCATATATAAATAAGACAACTCAACTAATTGGTGGGTTTAGTTGGTCCTTTTTGATGATAGGTGCTCCTAATCAACTGAGAAGGAGAAGGAAGGGCTGAGCCTATCTGTGTTCTGCCTCCTATTTCACATCAGGATCCAAGTCCATCTTAGAGAAACTCTGGCCTACCCGATCACTCAACACATGATCACTTAATGATGCCTCCAATGTCATGTGTTCCTCTTGAAGCTGCAATAAGCTTTGGAGTTTGAAAAACATTGTATCTGGGATTAACTTGCAAGTTCCTTATTGTAAGTCTGCATGGGCTGTTATTACAAGATTCTCCTTCTGTAAAGTCAAGTGAGTTAAGTAACCAGAAGATCTCCCATGGTACTGTTCGTCTTAATACTGACTTCAAGGTGGATATTTACAAAGGGTTGACCTTGAGAGATAGCAACAAATATTTGTAATGTGAGTGTCATCCTGAGGAGCATAGGAAGGATCCTCTGTCTCTGCAGTTCTGGCCTTCATCAGAAGGCTTCTGTTACCAGCTCTCATAATGGCTTGTGTTCATCCAGAAGTAAGCATTGCTTTGCTTCTGGATTATCTGAAGCAATGGCTTTAGTTCTGATACCTGTGGTGCCTGGATTCCTATTTCTGAGTTACCAAAGCTCTGACAATCTTTGAATTTCTCTTGCTAACTTGTATGTGAATTTTTAAGTGTTTAAAACATGAAAAATATTTTTAGAGGACATGATCATTCTGTAGATGAAGTATGTTCAAGTGATCTGTATGAAAATAAAAAAAAAAACAAACCCCAGTGTTTTTTTCCTCTTCCTGCGTCTCCTGTACCTAGATATTTTTGGCCTTGACTCTGTAGCCTCCCTCCTCTCTTCCCCTATTTCAAAACTCCTTCTCTCCTACATCCTTAACAGTGCATTTTCATTCTGCAGAGGCTCTTAACCTCATCTGCTCTGACAGACTAAGATCCTTGCTGTTCTATTAATTTAATATTCATGAATATAAGCAGAAAGGGTTCCAGTCTCTTACCATCAACCTATTCCTTGGTCAGGACAAGGGGCAAAGTCTTGCCTGCTGTGATCATTAAGTATTTCTTCCAAAGCTTGGTTAAGTCCATAACAAGTCAACTGTCTGCATGGCATGATACCATTAACTTGTGTCTGGGGAATTTAAGACTCAGTGTGAAGCCTATTTGCACACTTTGAATATTGGCCTCTGCTTGTAAGATGGGGGACAATTTTTATGAAGTGTTTTGAGGAGAATTAAATCTTTTCTTCCCTTTCACCCTTATTCCCCTGTCCAATCCTACTTCTTGAGGTATTATCTAAAAATGTAGCCTTGAAACAAGTACTTAAAAATGTAAAGGCTCCAGGTACTAACCTGGAACTTGAAGTCAAAGGCAGAATGAGAGGACAGTGTTTTGTCTGTACCTACTGTTATTTCCTAATGTATAAGTCAAGGTACTTACTAGGTGCAGTTGAGTTTGAACTGTTCCCTGTGTTGTTTTAAAGGTATGGAATATACTACAGACACTGAAATGTGATGAGACAAGTCAGATCCCAGAACCGCTGGAGCGGAGTTGGAGAGTAGGAGACCTCACAGCTCCCAAGTATGAAGCAGATGGGGAGCAAGGAGTAGCCTGTCTTATGATGTTGGTCTCTGAAATTCATGCTGCATCCTAAGCACATTTGTTGCCTGTTCTTTGGAGGTAGGTGAGTTGCACTTCTGTGTCAGGAGGTGATATAAGACATGTCTGCCTAAGTGCATGGACAGCCCCTACAATCCTTTGTAGCCCTTTGACCTGTAGCCCTTGTGTTTTCTTCATCTTGGAAACTCCAAGTATTGTTTCTCACACAAGGTTAATCACAATTTGAAAACAAAGTAACATTAATATTCAGAAACTCTACTGATAATAGCAACAAAATGTGTTGCTATTTGTATGCTAGCAGTTGAGCATGATTCTTTCATCTTTCAACTCAAGTCACACCTGACTAGTTGCGGTGATGCTATATGATCATCCTGTGACATAGTGATAGTAGTGCCACTGCAGTGCAACCCTTCTTTATTCCTTGAATGCTGATTTTAGATTCTAGCACTACTTTGGTTAGCTGAGACTGACTGCAAGGCCTTGGGAAGATTGATCTGGAATTCAAAAGGATTTTGATCAAGTGGAAGTAGTGTCCAAAATGAACCAGATGGAATTCAAGACAAGTGTAGAGATTTGCCTTTATGAAGGAGAAATCAAATGTGTGAACATAAATGGGGGATGATTCTCTCAACAGAAGTGCTAAAGAAGACCTGTTGGATTAAATGATCTGCAAATAGCAAGAGTCTCACTCCATCTTCAAAGACAAAAATGGGGGAGGAGAGAAACAGTCCTGAAGAAAGCATTAAATGTACTTCTAAGAAGATTTTAGCTGTAGCATTTTGCTCAGCCTGTGTAACAGCTTTGTAGAAATGGTCTCTAGGGAAAAGGAGCATTGTAGGACAGCCTCTCAGAGGAAGCACTAAAAAACAGAGATGGGAGTATAAGAGGGCTCATTTACTGGAGACTTGAGGGTGGGGGGGTATGCTAAGTAACTTACCCTTTTTGTGAGTGAGGAGAGTATGAAGTAAGAGCAGACAATCCATTCTAATAGATGCCTCAGGAAGGCATTAAAATAATCCTCACTTAATTTTTTTAAGTCATTGCATAAGAACCTTCAGATATAGCCAAGGTAGAGCTGTCTGTACTTCCTTAAGGAAGGATAGGAGGGTTTTTAATGTTCCTATGCTTTCATGATCTGTCGATTAATCAGATTATGACTACTTCATTTGACCTCAAGAGAAGATATTCTTAATTTCTAAATCAAAACTGCCATTCAAGAAAAATTAATAGTGGCTTTGGGACCTTGCCATGCCAGCTTCTCACTTTTTCCTTTCTGTTTGCAAGTTGTGTTCACTGGGTAGGGACCATACAGTTGCTGTGGTGCCAAGATTATCCTCCAGGGTGCTAGTATTGGAGACACATCTGGAATTTACAGTCTCTGCCCATCTTTTTGCTTGTCTTTGGGATCAATATAACTCAAGCTTCCTTGTAGTTCTGCCATTCACGGTCAGAGTTCAAGAGTCATCTGCTTTCTGAACTCTACCCTGCTCTGCTATTCTGTTTTTTATTTTGGAAGAGTTGTTAGGAAGTGGATATTGCAGGCACTAGCTGACAGACTACAAGCTAGTAAAACACTGACCTGAGAGCTAGCAACTGAGGCTGGGATACGAAAGTACAAAATCCTGTAAACTAGAGGTGTAAATGCACTGCAGATGCCTTCCTTGCATTGCTGCAGCAAGACCAGGGACTTCATCAAAGGTAGCTTACAGGATATGTCAATCTTGTGTACAGCTGCAGTTAAAGAAAAGACAGGCCTTAATAAATCTCTTCACTGAAATATGCTTTACTTCCCTCTCACCTCTGCTGTCAATGACTTGCTTTCGGTTACCTTTCTAAAAGGAGTGGTTGCATGTGCAGAAGAATCCCAAGATTATTTTTCTGCCTTTCCTCTTTCCTTTAGTAACTTGCTCAGTTTTTCACTCTATGCCTTGACAAAGGCTGTTTTTGCGGAGAAACTGGGCAGCAGCCAAAAGGCCACAGTAGTTCAATGAAAGTATTGAGTGGCTGAACTGAAGTGTTCAGAATAATGCTTCAGAAGTGTCCTGGTTAGAAAGAAAAGCATGGCCCAGGCAATAGAGACTGCTAATCTTACTTTTCCCCGGGGTTATATGAGCTCTGGGAGCATGATATACAATCATGTACAGCTTTCTTGTAGCAGATACACAACTTTGTTCCAGTAAACGTGAAATATATTCCAGTGAATGTGAAGAGAGGAAGAGGACAAAAATTCTGCAGGACACAGAGACAGCAGTCTTCTGATTTGTAAAATGATCTTTTTAAATATCCTGGGCAATTTGGTCCTGCAGCACCAAATATTGACTGTGGCTGTTCTTGAGGTGATCTCTACCTACTGCTGTGGCAAATGAAGACCCAGGGACCCACGATCTGGGAGTCCTTCATACAGCAAGCCGAAGGGGAAAAATAGGTCACAGCTTCCTGCCAACCTGAGCAGGGAGTGGAGCAGCTGAACTGGATCACCAACTCGGAATCCTAGCATGAAGTACTCTTGTAGTACATAGTAAGTTTTTTCCAAATACTTCCATATTCTGTTTTAATACCGTGCTGCTAATTGTAGCAGCCATGTACTGTGAGATTTGCTCAAGATGCTCAGTAAAACATCTGCTGACACTTTCAAACTTGTGCTCTTCCTGAATGGCTTAAGACTGTTGCCCTACTACCTAGGTGTCCAGAAAATCTGAACTGCAGCTGCCCAAGGTTGGGGTAAAGGAGGATGGTGGTAGGTTTACAACTGCTGGCAGTTTTATAGTCTGGGTTGTTTCTGACTAGCAGCTACAGCTAATGCTGTGACCATGGGGGACTGTGACAAAAGGTACTTACTGTTTTTCCTTAAATGTATAGTGATAATATACAGTTGCTGATATGACTGCCTGAGGAGATCTTGGCACTTTCTAACACAACATTAAGCCTTCTCCATGTACATCTTGCTGCATTCTAATGTTTCTTGCAAATGCTTCAGTAGGCAGAGGCTACAGTGAAAAAGGTATCATATTTTGTTAATGCTAGTAGCTCAGTAACAACCTGTATGAGATGCTTAGTCAGGCTGCAGTTGTTATGCTGAACATCTTTCCAATTGCAGGCATTAACTTCATGCTATATAGATACAAGAGGGCCATCCTTTTACGTGAGGAAATAAACTGGGAGAAATGTACACATGTAAACTGTCCCCCTACCCTTACATTTTCTTAATGAGATACCTCAAAACCTTGAAGCTTTTTTATTAATGTGCATACCCCCTTCTGGTGCAGTGGAGAAATGAAGATACAGATTTGAGATGGTATTGAGTGACTGACAGCTCTGAGGTCTGGGCTTGCATCCTCAGACTCCTGATCTGCATTAGTAACTGGTCAAGGTACTTTTTCCTTGCACTCAGTGTCTTTCTTAGAATTTGATTATGAAATCCATTGTGAAATTCCAGAATTATTTTGCCAGTCATAGGCTACCAACAGGCAGTAGATGATCTCTCAGACATAATGGAAAGTGTATTGTAGCAGAAATGGAGGAAATACAGTATTTGACTGATCAGTGAGGGTTTTACACCAGCTGTCTTCTACCTACTTTTGTTACCAAATTCCTGTCTGTGACTTGATATGCCTCAAAACTCTTAAAATTATCACTGCTGCATAATTTGGGATAGTTACAGACCTAAATCAAATGTCTTCATAGATGGACCTATAAGAACTTTAAATATGGGATGCTTTCATTTGAAAAGCACTTTGATCAGAAGCCAGAAAGCAAGATCTCTGTCCACGTCCAAATACCAGAATTCAAAACAGCCTCACTCTCAAACTCTTGGGGTTCAAGTGAGGCTTTTGATACTGGATTACTTTGAATGCAAAACTTCAAACTGGCTGCTAATCTTTCCCAAGTCAAATGTATCAAATTGTACATTAAAACTACCTTTTTAAGATGCAAGTGCAATAAGGTGAAAGCCTTATAACTACAACTGATTTAATGAAAACCCTTTAATCCCATTAGTCAGCGAAGCACTATGAGAGCCCCTTCTGTCAAACCTGTGCTTCAGACATGCTGTGGCCTCAGGCTATATTTTGGAATTGAAGTTTTAGCTTCCTGAATCCCAACCTGATCAGCAATTTAAGTGTAGTCATTAGAGTGGCAATTTTGAGCCTCTTTCCGTTTGTGTGCATTGCGGATGTGTTCATTCCAGGAGTAGCATAGATCCTGATGCAGTGAATTGGGCCCCATTGTTAATAAACTTAATTGTCAAAGTCACGTTTTTCAGATTTCCTCCAGGAACAGTTTATATCAGGGCTCCAAGGATCAAGCTGAAAAGTACTGTTAGACTATAGACAGAGGTAATATACGGTCTTTCCACTATGCCTTTGCCATCAGGATGTTAAAGCTCTGCAACAAGAGGAGCCATTCACTGTGGTGTGGATTGTCTTGACCTTTATATGTCCCCTAGCGCCAGGCTTATCTCTTTTAGGCAGAAACACGGCTTCCCTTTTATTTATCTGTCCCAAATTCAGGAGCACCTCCCAACAGTCTCTTCACAGAGAGCAGGTCAGTAAATCTAGCCACAGAGCCATATGTGCTAATGCTGCTCTGTGTCCATACTGTCTGCTTTGTCCAGGAGCAAGACTTCACACCTCAATTCACACCCTTCCAGCTACTTATGTGAAGATGGCAATGCTCATAGTTTGGTTTTCACAGACTTGTTTCAGCTAGCCCTCTTTGAGGGAAAATACTGTGTAGCTCTTCAGCTCTGATGTTATTAAACCAGAAGCAATGGTGTGAAAATGCCTTTGGGCCCTGATACGTTGCAGATTATTAATATTAGAGGACAGACTTTTAGATTGGTTCTGGCTTCTCACTGCTTTCTGGGAAATTCTTGGACTAACCCTGACAATGACACTTACCTTGTCCTTCCCTAGCTATTTTGAGTGAATCAAGGGAGATTGGAGAGAAGGCAGCTAATAATGTGCATTTCTTATGTTAGAATAGGAGGAGCTTCAATAAAGGTGTATTAAAGGCAATATAACTGAAAAGGATGAAGGGAACTTGTAGATATGCCAAAACTGCTATGAATGAAGAAGTAATAGGAAGGTCCAGAATGACTAGGAGAAGGTGGGCTGTAAGAGTGGCATATCTGGAGTAGCAGGCCATTCAGATCCCAGCCCATCTACTTCCAGCTTCCCAGGACACCTAAGTCGAGGGTGGGACATAAGGGAAAGCTTTGAAGTTATGAAGAAATGGTGGCAGGAAGGTAAGTGGACAACCTAACTCATATCTTGGTTCCTGAATGCTGGACAGACCACTTCTACTCCTGTATCTTAGTGCTCTGTGAACAGGGAGCAAAGACAGGGAATAAAATAAATTTTGGTTCTGAAACAGATACTCCTCTGAGGTTTCATACCATGCCAGTGGTGTTGCAACTTCTTTTGCTACCCCACCATTCTGAAAAGTTGAGTCAGCACTACAGCTCTGCAGATTTATATCCTCAAAGAACTCTCTAGCTAAGCAGCTTCAGTGTCCACCTCTCCTTCCAGCAACAGAGCTTTTCCTAATGTTTAAATCAAATCTCTTCAAATGCAATTATATTCTGGAGGTTCTTGCTTGGTCTACTTCAGATATACAGAACATTTATAAATTTAACTTTTCAAGGAAGTTTTCCACATCCTCTTGCCGCTCTCTCCCCTCTTTTGACGAATGAGCCCAACCTTTGATCTTTATTTATATTTACATTTTGTAGACCTCCAGTCATGCCTGTTCTCCATTCAAATAGTTGTAATTGATGTGTGTCTGTCTTGAGGGAGGATATCACCAAACAGGCATGGTACTGCAAACATCACTCTGAGAGCACTGAATATGGTGGGAAAGTTAGTGTAACTCACTAATGAGGAGCCAGATCATTAGCGAAAACAGAAACTAGTGAGATGGCATTAATTAGTAAATAGAAGTCATTGTAATTTATTAAGGCTGAATACAGAACTAGGTCTGCAAAAAGTCTGTGCTTTTCATCTTTTTAAAGAAATTGTCTTTTGAGAGAAACTGATGAAAATTTCGGAGGGGGGGTTGGGAGATCGCATTCTTTGGTTCTGAGTGAAATTATTTGTTTTGCTATTAAAGTTCTGAGAAAATTTAGTAGAATTCTAAGTAAAATGTTGTTTCAATGTACAATTTTCTGCTTTTAATACATAGAAGTGAGATGCAGTAAAATTTGAAAGTGTTTCTCAACCAGTACACTTGGGTGAGTTGGACATAAGTTCCAGAAATGTTCTGCTCCAAATCACTTCTTTTCAATGATAGAAGGAATATATATGTATACATTTAGTCATAGGTGTAACATGTTTTATATATATACATATATATATATATACACACACATATTATATATATAGACATATGTATATGTATATACATGTGTGTGTGTGTGTATGTGTATATATATATATGTGTGTGTCTGTGTGTATATATACATATGTATATAAAGTTCACCTATTCTACTCAAAACATGCATTTAGTTTGCACAAAACAAAATAGTAGATACTGGTGATGCTGAAAGTGGCTATGGGAGCAATGTGCAAATCTGAGAGTGTCCCAGTTTGGGATTGCATATGTGAAAGTGTCATGGCATGAAGGTGGGAATAGCATTCTCTTCACATAGCTATAGTGCAACCCCTTTTAAATTGCAGCATTGAGGTTTGAATACCTGACTTCCAGAATATCTGACAGGTTGAATGGAGTGCAGAGCAAGAACATAATCAAGAGTTGGAGTGACCTTATTTGCAAGGACAGATTTAAATATGTACAGCTTCGCTAAGTTATGAAGAAACAATTTGCACTAATTGTATGTATATTTGTAGAGCTGTAAAGCCTGGAAAGAACAGACCTGATTAAGGCATCTTAATAAGCACTTAAGCTAAAATTTCACAATGAATGGCAGAAAACTACACAGTGGTGAGATGTCTTAACTTGCCAACTGGTCTCCTTGGTGAGACAGAAGGCATCCTGTGGCATGGTGCTTTTGCAACGTACCTGAAAAAGAGCAGCCGCAAATGTGGGTACACATCCCTCCCCATGGAAACTCCCCTGCACTGGCCAAGGGTTCCATGTGTGCCAAGATTTCTTCTTCAAGATAAATATGCTGCATAATGGCAGAGCATAAGCAGAGCAAGCTGAGTCACTTTTCTGTTACAAAATATTTAAAGAGAAGCTGTGGTTAGAGGGGTGAGTTTTGATGATTTCTTCCATTCTGAACTTGTTGAGCCATCTCATTTTTAGGTTAAATGAAAAATTCTTGATTGCTTGTTCTCATCTGTTTTGAAAGCTGTCTGAAGTGTGGCCAGTGTTCAGAGAACCTCCAGACACAGAATTATTCAGGCTGAAAGGAGATTGTTTGGTCTAACTCCTTTACTGAATGCAAGGTCAAGTATACCACATAGCTCAAAGCTGTGTCCAAATGGGTTTTGAATAGCTGCCAGGTTAGAGATTCCACAGCTTCTCTGGGAAACTTGTTCCAGTGTTCACACACACACAGACACAGAATCGCTCGGTTGG
>NW_010206971.1:0-1803 GCF_000695765.1 Mesitornis unicolor
TATCATATCATTATTTTATATTAAGGCTGTGCTTGTCATACGTGTTATAACCCATCTCTCCACGTTATACTGCTACACTTTGCCATATCCATCCCGATAAATGCACTTTAAATGATTAAATTTACTTTAATCTTCTAATGTGTATTCCTCCAGCGACGGCAAATATTAACTCAAGCGCTGAGGAACTAAGAGCTTGATAAATAAGTTTGTAGGTGGTGATGCATCAACTCCCTGATCCAACCTTAACGCTTCGTTTTCCTTTTAGAGAAGGGCAACCTGGGCTAAAAAGCAGAGGTGGAGTTTGCACTGCCAGGAAAGCAGCTCCAAAAAAACCCAGTGGAAATAGGATCAGGGTGAAGACCCAATTTAAGAGCAGCCCGCAAGGCGATGGATGAGGGGAAATGAGAGAAAATGACTTTTCAGGGTAAAAGTCTGAACATATCAAGCCACAGCAAAGTTGTTGAAACCGTTTTATATACGGTATTAACAAGAATATTTGGGTAAAAACCATCCTCACTGCTGTTGGCCACACATCTGAATCAGCTCAGCGAAGATCTACTGAGACCTGACACATCTCAGAGACCAAATACATTCACTTGATTTAAATAAGCGCAGTGTCAGGAAGCGCTTGGATTGTTCTCTATGGTTATCTGAATAAGGAAAGGACTTCTGGCTGTGCAGAGTAATTTAATCAGCAAACACTTATGAGCTGGAATCCATCTGCACTGGAAATCAGGCATCCCTTTCTCTGTACCTCCTCTATTCTGCACTGGAAATCGCTGTCTAGGAGCACGGGACGTACATCACCGCACAAAATAGATAGAGAAACACTCTGTAAATCACTTACTCCAGCCAAAACTTCCACCAGAACGAGCTGGGGAAATTCTGTGGACTACATAGAAGTGGATGTAATGGGGGCTGCTGTCTGTATTGTGTTCATGTGTTGTACTTATGTGTTATATTTATGTATTGTATTTCTGTGTTGTATTTATGTGTTGCATTTCTGTGTTGTATTTAATGTATATTTATGTGTTGTATTTATGCACTATATGTATCCTATTTATGTGTTGTATTTATGTGTTGTATTTATGTATCGTATTTATGTATTGCATTTAATGTATCGTATTTATGTATTGTATTTAATGTATCATATCTATGTATTGTATTCATGTGTTGTATTTATGCACTATATGCATCCTATTTATGTGTTGTCTTTAATGTATCGTATTTATGTATTGTATTTAATGTATATTTATGTATTGCATTTAATGTATCATATTTATGTACCATATTTATGTATTATATTTGTGTTGTATTTAATGTATTGTATTTAATGTATTTTATGTATTATATTTCTGTACTGTATTTAATGTATATTTCTGTATTGTATTTATTGTATTTAATGTATCATATTTACGTACTATATTTATGTATTTAATATATATGTAGATTTCTGTATTGTATTTATGTATTGTATTAATATATTGTATTTGTGTTATATTTATGTATTGTATTAATATATTGTATTAATGTATTGTATTTGTGTTATATTTCTGTATTTCTGTATTATATTTATGCATTATATTTATGTGTTGTATTTATGTACTATACTGATGTACTATATTTAAGTACTGTATTTATGTATTATATTTATATACTGCATTTATGTATTACATATCTGGACTATATTTACCTATTTATATATATTTATGTATTATATATCTGGACTATATTTACCTATTAGATTTATATATATTTATGTATTACATATTATCCTGGTGGCCAGCAGGATGCCCATGAGCC
>NW_010206972.1:0-472 GCF_000695765.1 Mesitornis unicolor
CTCACAAGACCGGCTTTATTCTCCCCGTTTTTGCAACAGGGTCCCCCAGGGGTCGGTACTGGGACCAGCACTATTCAATATATTCATCAATGACCTGGATGAGGGAACAAAGTGCACTGCCAGCAAGTTTCCCAACGACACAAAACTGGGAGTAGTGGCTGACACTCCAGAACGTTGTGCTGCCATTCAGTGAGACTTGGACAGGCTGGAAAGTTGGGCGGGGGACAATTTAATGAAATTCAACAAGGGCAAGTGTAGGGTCTTGCATCTGGGGAAGAACAACCCTATGTATCAGTATAGGTTGGGGACTGACCTGTTTGAGAGCAGCACATCGGAAAGGGACCTGGGGCTCCTGGTGGACAGCAGGATGACCATGAGCCAGCAATGTGCCCTTGTGGCCAGGAAGGCCAAAGGCATCCTGGAGTGTATTAGAATGGGTGGTGTTAGTAGGTTGAGATAGGTTCTCCTTCCC
>NW_010206973.1:0-5930 GCF_000695765.1 Mesitornis unicolor
CACCTCACTACCCGTTTGTCCAGTCCACGCTCCCTCAGTCTAGCTGTAAGGATGCTGTGGGAGACTGTGTCAAAGGCTTTACTGAAGTCAAGGTAGACCACATCCACCGCTCTGCCATCATCCATCCACCTCGTTATATCCTCATAAAAGGCTATGAGATTGGTCAAGCACGACTTCCCCTTGGTGAAGCCATGTTGACTGCCCCTAATGACCCTCTTATCCTTGATATGCCTTGAGATGGCACCAAGGATAAGGTAGATGGCACCAGTGTAACAAACAGATGACTGTGTACAGCTCATGGGGAAAGTCTGTCAAGACACCTCCCTCTGTAGCTAAAGAGTCCAACAAGCTTCAGTGAGTTTTCTGAGCAAAAGCCTAGCATCACCTATTTTTATGATGCGACACTATTTACAGCAAGCATATATTGAGAACTGTGTTCATGAACGAACTGCTTTCTTCAGTGTTCTCTGTTCACTGCATTTTTAAATGGGATTGAGAGAAGATAACTGAAATGAGACTCAACATGCTAAAGGTTTGAATAGCCTCAAGGGTTTGATTGTTAAGATTTATGCTGCGGGTAGCGGGCAGAAGATAAAGCTCCAAGGTGGTAAAAAAAGATAAAAATAAAAGAAGATTGCCTACGGCATCAGAACAAGCAAGACCCTTCTCATAGTCCTGCCTATATTTTTTTGAACTTTGGTGATATTTCAGTGACAGGATTTTGTTTAGATGTAACAGATTGTATTGACAAGGAAAATAAATACGGCTGAGTTATGCTGGATACTACAGCCAAGTTCTCCCCTGCTTCCAAGACAGTGCCAGAGATCCTAATCTGAAATACACTGATTCCCACAGGGATGTCAACATATGCTTTTAAGCAGTAACAAGCATAAGCAAGACAAGGTAACTACAATACGAAAGATACCAGTTTTCTAAATTTCTGGTTTCCACGTGTACCATTATGGCTTAAGCTGGGCAAAAAAATATTTCTGAAAAATAGTGAATTCCCTAAGAAAAAGGAGGTTTTGAAGCACTTGGAGCTACTTACATGTTACATGATGGATTTCCTACGTAGCTGGACAATGAAGTGTGGTAGCAGAGTATCAGAAAAGTCAAAATACAGTGGTTGGACATCACCTGAGATACGTTAAAGGAACTCTCAGTAAAGCACAGTAACAAAGTACTAAATCTACACAACAGGAAGTCCATTTTGCTCAACCTGGATTTAGGATAGCCAAGATGCAAGACTCACATTCAGCTTTCCTTACAGGTTGTAGATCTGCTCTAAAAGTTTCAATCTACACATTGTATGAAGTACCACGACCACTGTGCAGAAAAGTATCCTGGGACACGCTGTTCTTCATTCTTCTGTTGAATGTTTTCACATTTATAAGCGATTCTTAAACATTCACTGAGACGGTAAGAAATATTTTCATGTTATCGAATGTTACATGACAACACTACAGCTTGCACTGAACTGAAATTAAAGTAACTGGAACCCTCTAAAAGCCAACATAGACTATTTAAGTACTTTTTTCTTTTTCCTCCCTTCTAACACCGCAGAAAGAAAGAGCCACATGTTTTCTGCCTCCAAAAAAGGTCCCTAAATGAATCTTCATACAAACCACACCACTTGAAGTGTTAGGAATGATGACAGACAACAACAAAATTATACAACAGCTTTCAGAAGCTGCAGAAACAGCTTCTGCTAGACTTCAAGGCTAAGTACAACGTTAAAAACAGTAATAACTGGCATTGCTCAATTTAGGCTATGCAGAACTTAAAACATAGCTTGAATTTTGGATTAAGTAACTTCAGAAGCTTATTAGCTGAAAACAGCATTCGGAATAAAAATCATCCTACACTGTTGCCACAGCAGAGAGTCTCACATCACATTACCAACATTTCCCCTAATCCATATAAGGGCAGCTTCATCATGGGTTACCGAGGCAAACTCTACTTTAGAGCATAATTGAATGAAAGTGCATGTGATTATCAGAAAGAATATGAGGTTTTATTCAAACCTGAGCAAGAGCTGTCTCCCTGGAGCTCTGTAATCCCAGTCCTGGACATCCACTAGGGTGCAGTTAACAATTCCAGTGGTGGCGTCCAGTTTGACAGGGTCACGGTCCAGGGTAGGGTGTACAATTAGTACCATGAGCCAAACAGTATTTTTTTTAAAATCTATATGTCTCACCATAGGGTGCTTATGTTAGGAGAAGGTTTGCATGTTCCTGTCTGAAAAAATAATTTCTCATCAGTACAACCTCTGAAGAGAGTCCTATATCAGCACACACATACACACTACAGAGAGCTTTATTCTGGCTGTTGTGATTGCAAAGCATTTATTTCCTGATGTTACACTCTGCTGTTTTAAACAGATGTTTAATATCTCATTGATTTAAATGCACTCATGTTACTATGTAAATATCCACGGTCTATGAGTCCTAGGATTTTGTTCTTAGACATTTCTTTTTCTTTAAGATTCATCATGACAGCTGTGCTGCTTCTTCCAACGCTTGAATATACACTAGAGAAATTAGAAACGTGCACACCGTTTATGTCAAAGAAACATGGTATGTAGTTACTAAGACCTTACTAGACACTATAGACGTGCTGCACAAACAGCTGCCCCTCAAATTTGCAGAACAAAGAGACTGAAGCAAATACAAGCTAGACAAGTCTCCACGCACCTCATGCCTTGCTTGAAGTTATCACTTCTGTTCCCTAACGCCTGGGATCCAGGGAACGTGTGTGACAAAGCCATCTTTTCATCACGTTATTTGGAACAAAAAGAGGTTTACTTATTATTTCCACCTTATTGTGATCTGACAGAGCCTAAGCCAAGGTTTGCATGCCTATAAAGCTACAGAAGTCCTTAAAGACCACAGTTTACTGACTTATACAGCTCCACTTCTAAATTTAAGCCTTCCACCTTATCGCTCGCAATGTATTTCAGACTTTCAAAGCTCACTTCATCATTGTAGCGTTACCTCTTGTGCTGATATTCATTATTCTTAAGGCTTCGCAACAGTTTTGCTCACCACTGCCTGTCACAGCTCTCAAGAGGCCATTCAACGTCCTGAATATTTGAAATGCACACTAACACCAGGGTCCTGTTTCAACATATTGGGTGGATATAGAATGGAAGTCTTGCACTTAAACCACATAAATCAGTGGCACATTTCAAAAAGGTAACATGAAAGATTTATTACCCAATTTATGAGGTTCGCATATATTGCTTCCTAACAAAAGTTTAATAGTTGTGTATAAAATTCAGGTTTTGGAAATAATTCATCATATTCTGAAAGGCTTTCAGTTTGCATTCCAGAGTAACTAAAAGCTCAAGCTCAACTTCATACAGAAGCCTGAACAACCCTCCCTGCTCTGAAATCATATTTGTTTCCCATTTTCAGACCTTTCCTTAAATACTAACTCCTCTTACCTCAGTGAGTGCTTTAACAAGCAGCTCACAAAAAGCTGTCACCAACAACACGGTTGTCAAACCACTGGGACCAACAGCATCAACAAATATTGACATCCAAGATGCTACTTGTGTTAATAGCTGCTGATGTCTGTCAACAAGAGTTTCTTAGTGACCAGTATTATTTGCTTCTATTCAGACAGGCTCTACATCCAAATAAGCAATTTCTTGTGATCTTCTGCATTAAAAGGGCAAGAGCTGTTATTTTCCTGTGATTGCCTGAATCAAAAGCAACACAGCATGCTAATACAGAATTGGTAGTAATCCTCTGATATATATGACTGCACATCACTCTAATGATCTATCATTCAAAAATCAATTCAAGAGATGTGCATGCTTTCAAATGCTTTTTTAAAAAATTTAAAATCCACACATTAGGCACATTAAAGTTTTAAGTAAACCGTTAAAAGAACAGGGTTCTACAAAGCATTCCACCTTTTTTTTTTAATCTCCATACTTACATGTATTTGGTTTTTTTTTAATCAGAGATTAACTTAACCCCAGTTACAAACACATCACCTTTAAAAATCACAACCTGCCGGACAAACCTTAGTTTAAAACTCAAGCATAAAATATTGTCTTTTTCCACAGCCTTGAAGGTTTCCTGAACTTCTCACCAGCCAACTGTGCTGGGCACAATAGATATTATTCCCTTTCTATTGCAAGAAAAATGGAATTGAGGAAGTAAAAATCTACTCAGGTCAAAGCACTAAAACATAGTGAAATAAAATTCAGGGATTTATACTCACAAGAAGTATTTGTGGATAGAGAGAATAAAATAAAGTCTGAAACACTGTACAACCTGGGTGCTTCCTCCTCTTAAGTGAGCACTGACCAGGGATTGCAGCCTAAACAGCAATGGACACAAGTTAACACTGGAAACCAGCCTTTAAATATGTATCTACACTTTCAAAATATGTTAGCATTTAATTTCTCTGATAATGCTATATTGGTGTTACTGTTATAAAAAGATGCTACAATGAATTACGTCACTGTTTTTCAGGCACACAGAAAACTGAATGCCTTGGCCAATATATAAATGGCCTAAAAATGCATTTATCACACTTTTCTGTATCCTGTCACTTTCAGCCAACAATGTATAATTTCTGTCTGGAAATGATATTAATTACTGTGTGTTCAGCACTCCTGTCCAACAAAACTCTTCCCTATAAATCTATATTCCAGTTTCTGACCAGTGAAAACACTTCATCACAATACTTCATACTACCAGTATTTTACCACAACATACTGTCACGCCAAAAATATGGAAGATGCACAATTTGGACTCATCAAATAAAGCATCTAGGTTAGAAACCTAAATTATTTTGTGCATCTACTGAACACTGATGGGAAAAAGGCTTCAGCTATGTGAATAAGCCATTTATTTTGTTGTCCATAAAAAAAAAGTAACTCTCAAACATAATCAGAAACTCTTCATTTGCTTATACACTGAGTGAACTTTTTGTCCACTGATAAGAACTGAAGATTCCTATTAGTTCTCCTTCCTCTGTGAGTCCATGAAAGTATACAGTATCGTAACTAAGCTCCAAGATGCACAGATTAGTTGCCAAAATGTGTGCCACATTTTAATAAATCCTCATCTAGCAAGAATCACTTGGTTTTCATGAAAAAAATGGAGATTGGTGTTGTACAGTATGAAAACAGGCCCCTATAACTTGAGTACAACTGAATTTCTATTGCAAGTTCCCACTGTTGCTAACACGAATGTACCAATGAATTTACCTTGGATTCAAAACTAGTTAACAAAAACTTGTTCTACTCAAGTTTTTCTTCATCAACACCACCATAGTGGAGCAGAACACTGTAAAATGCTGGGGGCACCCTAGAAAGGGGTAACTCCATAATGTTTCAGTACACCTCTTACGACTTCGGTGTATTAATGCACCATCCTAGACTCTCACACATCTAGGAGTCTGTCATGGTTTAAGCCCAGCGGACAACTGAGGCCCACAATGCCCACAAAAGGGGCTAGACAGAATAAGGACTGGGAGGGCTTTTCACTCACCACTTATGGTCATGGGCAAAAGACAGACCCATCTTGGAGAGGGAAAAAAGAACAACACAAAAACAACAACAACCAAAAAAAAAAACCAAAACCAAAAAACACAAACCGCACCAACAATTTTTTATTCATTACCAATAACATTAAAGTAGAACAGTGAGAAACACAACCCGATCTTGAAGTCAAACACCTTCCACCCACCCTTCCCTTTTTTCCTGGGCTCAGTTTTGTTCTTGGTTTCTTTATCTTCCCACCTCCACCATTGACTAGTGGCACAGGGGGATGGAAATGGGGGTTGCAGTCAGTTCATCCCATGCAGTCTCTGCCACTCCTTCCTTTTCAGGAGGGTAGGAGGGACTCCTCCCGCTCTCCCTCTGCTTCCATGTGGCAACCTTCCCACCGGAGAAAAGTCCTCCACAAAGC